>NC_069117.1:24615084-24915084 GCF_025612915.1 Magallana angulata | reverse complement strand
ATTAAGAATTGTGTTTATATGAATTTATGTTATACAAATTATAAGTACTTTACACAACTACCCGGTAACATTTACCACACTATTGTAATTTTTTATAATATATATACAGTCCATTCACTTTCTTTCCCCCATTACATTACATTACTTGATTTGAGTGATAGTTATGCATAACACAGAAGACCTATTAATCACCAAATTAAAATACAGTTTTCCCGCAGTATTTCTCAAAGAAGATTACTCTTCTCGCAATTTCAAACTGGATCACAATCGACCTGATTTTTTACTTACGCTGATGACCATTTCATTGATTTAAATATTTTTACTAGTTAAATGAATTCCATTATCAGTTTTTAACCGGGTTTTCCAACGGAAAAATCCGATTATTGAAATGGCGGGCGAGCGGGCGGCAACTGCCAAAAGGGTATCCTCATTGTACGGATAACTCCTCCTACAGTCTTTAAGATATGAAGTTGTTCTTTTGCAGATCAATTAAATATATACATTAGAGGTGTGCATATTGCTGTATTTTGATTTTTGATAATTCATGAAAACAATACCAGCTTTTCAACTTAGTCATTTTTTTGGCAAAATATTGCATATGGTACTCCATTTCACTTGATACGGTAGGTAGTGTTTATCAATTCAGGGCTAACATGGATTATGGATACAGTTCACATAAAAAAAACCGGTTTGCTGTCACATTGACAGCTTTTTACTTTTTTTTTATTATACCAAAATTTTTATTCATCGAATAACAAAATGACACAATAGGAATTTCAGTGTTGTGCGCTATTTTTTCAGCATACTAGTAATTTGGCTGTTCTAGTGGATCTTCCGTTGTATTACTCATAGAATACGGCAGATATTATGAAAAATAAATCGCAATTGCGGAAACGGATTAAAAATGAAATAGAAAGTTAATATCATTGTGGTCTCATAACTGCAATAGTGTGTGCAAACAAATTTTCATAACAAGCGTTATTCACATTGTTTGCAAACACCATTGCAGTTATGAGGCCACATCTTTGAAAAAATAACAATTCAATACTTAGATAGTGCGAGGACGGTAATATATTTTGATTTTATAATTTATATTATTATTATTAATATTATTTATTTAACGTCATGGACCTTTGGGTCCAATATTAAAATCCCAAGCCACAGATACAGAACTTTTATTCACGTTTTTTTATCATTTAAAGGCGGTACTATATACAGTCATATTGTTATTAAATATGCATTTAAGTCTTAAATTCGCTGTTATTTTATATACTTTTAGATTAATCAGTATTATACTACAAAATGTTAACGCATTATAAGTATCGTGACTGAAAGAAGAGGTTTTTTGTTTTGATAATCACTTATTGTTACTCTTTTATATATATACATCAAAACATTCCTGATTCTTAACAGAAAGTAAATTTCCAACATTTCTTTTCACAAGATAATTCTATTTCAATGATTTAATACTGAGTAGAAATATTTTATATTTGCAAGGATTTTTTTAGACTAATAATAAAATTTTATCGATTTGTCTATATCAATATGTATTAGAAAAATTGATTTATAATATATTCCACCTTTAATCCCATCAGTAACTTCATATGGACCAAACATTCTCAAAATCATCAATAACAGGTATCATATCTGTTGAAGAGCCCATACATGTAGGAACGACATTTCTATGCCCTATGTCGGATTTAATTTTTTTTTAAATGACAATGAAATGCGTTACCTTCTTCAGTAAATTAATTAAGAGTAATGTGGAATCATTTAAATTCGTGGGGACCAATTTTCGGGGGTTTTGCTTATTCTTGGGAATGTAATTTCGTAGATGCATCAGTTTTTCGGATTTTTTAAAAATATACTTCATAATGTTCATTTTTTTTATTGTTTTCTTACCTGTAAGCGTACCAACGCTTTTTATTTTTACGTATAATGATGAGGGCTAAGTAAACCAGCGTATGAACCACCCTATGTTTTATTGTTTATGTTATCATTTACTGAGTTTATAAAATGTTTATGTATAAAATCATTAAAATGCCGAACTCCAAATAAGACACAAAAAGAAGGATTAGAAACAGAGATAAGTTATACATCTTCGAATAATATGATTTTTTTTTAATTTCTCGTATCTTGGATTTCAGAGAATTGTTAAAATTCGTTTAAGCGAACAAGATGATCATGAAAGTCATGATTTCAAATGAAAGTAAATTCAAGAAATATATTTTTTCTTAAATCCGCATCATTCTTGTATATATGATTATCTGACTGTTTTGTTCTGCTTTTTGTTTCATATATTATATATATCTACATGAAATTTGATTTACTGTGTGATAAATGAAATGTCTTTTTGCCAGTTTTGGTAATGGTAAAGTTTTGAGGGGTTTTTTCCATATTGTCCCGTTCTTGCTTTTCAAAGTTTGTATATGGTTATGACTGTAAATTTCAATGGCAATTTTTATTTTTCTATAATATTGCAAATCCATTTCCATATCTAATAAATACAATTTTTTAGCATCATTTAGTGTATTTGTGTTTTTTGAAAAGGAAATCAAAAGGATAAATATTCAGAAGACCGGTCAACATTCACGATGATATAAACATGTCGGAGTTTTTTAGGCCACATCGTACACTGTATTTACTTAACTTCCTGGTTACGTAATTCTAACACTATTTATCCAGATTTTGAGACGTTTTCAGCTGAACAAGCTACCCCATTTCAACTTTAGTCGAGATACCGACACAAGGCCAGGTTGTAAATATCTTTTGTTCGCTCGGATACCGGTATAAGGGTTTTTGAAATTTAATGGGGATCATTGAACAGCGGTGTGTACACGTGCATAGGCAGCTAGCACAAAATGGTGGTGGTTTTTAAAACACTAAGAAGACTCTGTACTGTTCGAAAACAAATATCTTTCATCGGGATTTTGCTTCTTGTTGTGCTTTGGAATGTATGGAACCAATATCACCATTTATCAAATGTTTCAATTTCTTTCAAAAGACTTAGAAAAAGTGTATTCGCCATGATTAATATCAAGGATTTTTTAGATACTACCTCATCAACAAGCCAACCTATTTCATGCCATTCGTGTTTTGTTCATAGATATCAATATGTTCTGAATAATGCAAACATCTGTGGCACGAGGAATAGAACGCGCTCAATTCGCATCATTATTATAATATTCACCAAACATGAGAATTTTCGTCAAAGGGAGGCTTTGAGACAGACGTGGCTCCGTGCAGCAAAGCGAAACACTGACACAATCAGGTATGCTTTTGTGTTAGGGACTTCATTAAATAATAGTCTGCAAACGGCTCTGGAGACAGAAAATTCTATCCACAATGACATAATTCAGCAAAATTTCTTCGATTCTTATAGGAATCTCACTTTAAAAACTGTAACGGCTTTAAAATGGGCCAGTGACTATTGTGGGCATGCTGAGTTCCTAATGAAAACGGATGACGATGTATTTGTGAATACAGAGGCTTTATTAGCCACACTCAGCCAACACAAAAGTCAGTTGCGGGAATCCGTAGGAGGATATTGCTGGAGTAAGGAAAAGCCCAATCGACAGAGGGGCTCAAAATGGTACATATCATACAAGATGTATCCGAAAAAGTATCTTCCAGGATTCTGCTCTGGGACGGGTTATGTGACAAGCATTCGTGTCGCAAAAAAACTGTACGACGTTTCAAAAAACGTTCCACTCCTTCCGTTAGAAGATGTATATATAGGTCTTTGTCTTCGCGCTCTACGAATGTCTGTGACAACAATTAAAGGTTTCAACGTTGAGAAAGTGCCCCTTGGTTGTATCTATCACAGCAATGATTTAATAACATCACACCAACTTGATCCAAGCAATTTAAAAACAGTATGGCGTCTGAAATGCCACAATAGAAACTGACATGTGCATGTAAGAGGATACTTATAACCGGAAGTGAGGAATGTGTGAACTGTGCTGGAATGTATATATAACCAGATGATAGTTCAAAAGTAAACAATTGGGATCATACAACGCGCAATATATTCACTCAATAGATATAATGTAAAAACTAAAGTTATATAATGTAAAAACTAAAGTTATATCTAATACTTATTTATACGACTAATATACACAAAACGCAGTTTGTTAATACACACATAGTATTTCAGTGAAAATTAAATAGGATGAGCACATCCTTTTTTCAAAATAGCTCTTCCTGTTTGTAAATAGGCCATTATCATCTTCCAAATTACGAGGAAGGAAATTTGTTTGAGATTTTTTCAGCACTTAAAGCTTCATATGCATGATAAAACTTCCGTTTACTGCCATTAGTGGTATACCGTATATACTGTTCCTTTTATATGACATACGATAAATACAATAATTTATAAAAGACACTGAACAGAAAAATGTTTTAAATGGCAGTGGCGTCGGAACTGGGGGGGGGGGGGGGGGGCTAGATTGATCCTCAAATATCTTATCTTGACAAGCAAAAAAAAAAAAATCAGGAAAATCCTAATCCGTGGGTAGGGGGGGGGGGGGAGTATACCTATTGAACCAAAAACATATTTACTTACCAAAAAGTTTTTTCACAAATCTTGAAATTCATAATCCTAATATACGTCTTCTCAAGGTACTGTGGTTTCATCAATATTTGTTGAATACCAATTTTCATTGATTTCGTTGTAAAGTGTATCCTTGAAATTAAATACTCATTGAACTGCAATTTCCACTAATATTTTGTATTGATAGTTTTATTGGTCACGAATTGACGTATCCTTGAAACGGTGATTTTCACTTTATCCACGAAAATTGATACCCTTGAATATTAAAGAAACCACAGTATATTTTGGAACAATTTTCTTTCCTGCGAGAAAAAGTTGGGGGGGGGGGGCTGAACCCTCTATGATGGTTAGGTCGAACTTTGCGAAAAAAGTGGGGAGGGCTTTATTTACATTTTGTCTGTGATAACACTAACATTACGAAATGACTTTGTAATGTACGTTCCAATAAATTCAAATGACATATTGTTGGGGCGCAAGCGGGGTTTGATAATTCAAAGAAATAAAAATCACATACATGTATATATGCCAATATTCTTATACAAGTATCGTTTTTAATAGTACAATTGATGAAAATTATAAAAATATATGAAGTAATGAGGATTCATTCTTTGAATATTATGAGGAGATAATTTCGGTCGGGGCGTCATCAAATCGTATGGCTTTATTGGATTTGACCACTCTTCGATCAAAATTATCACCTCATAATACCCAACGAATGATTCATTATTCCTAAAATATTCAATTGTAGTCTATGGGAATAAAATAAAGACTAAAAATGTTCCGCTTCAAACTTAAAGTTCTGTCATAAATGAGTGCTTCATTTATAATAGTTTTGAAATCTAGTTTTTAAAAATAAAACCTATACAAGTTTACAATTTTTAAAAATCTGACTTCACAATTTTTGTCCACATCGCCTTAAACCTACCTTGGTTGGGCGTAATATGGAATATTCATTGTTAGAATTTGCTATGCTAATAACATACTTCTGAAGATATATAAGGAATAAGGAATCATTCTTTGAGTATTATGAGGTGATAATTTTGGTCGGGGCGTGATCAAATCCAATAAAGCCCGAAGGGCTTTATGATAGATTTGATCACGCCCCGACCGAAATTATGAAGGGCTTTATTGGATTTGATCACGCCCCGACCAAAATTATCACCTCATAATATTCAAAAAATGATTCCTTATTACTTATATTTATATAATTTTAGGCCATCGTACGATTAAAGCTTTAAATATAAATAAGCAAACCCCGCTGGCGCCTTAATTTGGCGTCATTTGTATTATGGGATGTATAGTACAAAATCGATACGTAGTGTTATCACAGACAAAGACACTGGATAATGTAAATATTACAAATTACTGCTATTTATTCAGGTCTTTCTGTTACTTTATGACACTGAAATATATTCTAACTGGTAACTTAAAGTCAAGTCTGATGTAATATAATGTCAGAATAGCACTTCTGTATGAGGTTTTAAGAAATATTTTTAACAATTAAAACACAGGAAAAGGTGGATTTTTTGTGCATGCTTATCGATATATTAGGTAATAACAAAATTGTTTTTTAACAGAAACATTATCTCAAGATGAGTTTGGTGTTTGACAAAAATTGATTAAGTGCACATTTTATAAACTATAATTTTTTTCAATGCAATTATAGCTATCACGTGCTTCATACTAACAATGGCATACATTTTTTATTAATTCAAACAATGTTACACAGCAAAATGAAATTACTTTTAAAGGAAAACACAAAGTCCATTGTTTGGTTTTTTTATATCTAATTAATGTTACAATTAATGTTACAAATAAGAAAAAAATATCGATCAAATCTGAGCACGCAACAAAAACATTCAGAGTAGACCAAGGTTACACCAAAACATCAGTTGATAAAATTAAACAACTACATCGACAAATGAGGAATGTTTTGTTCTCCACGTAATGATCATTATCTCCATGGAAAGAACAAGACAATCAGATTCCAAGTGTAGCGTATAAAAAGTCTCAGACGATAAGTTTTCTCTGTGAAAAAAAATGAGAGTTGTCCATGTACGTAACACACAATAATTTATTTTCTGGATAGTAAATTAACTTTTTACTTTTACTTTGTGTGTTATAACTGGTCTTCTCTTCAATTTTGCCTGTTTTGCGATCAGACGAACACGCTAAATATTTACCATTGAATTTGGGACTTAAATCATCATTCTTTATGCATGATATACAACAGTAATTTAAAGATCGATCATTTTAACCTAATGTGTAAAATTGTGATGAACTATTTCTTTAACATTTGAAAGAATTTGAAGGATTAATAACCAGCAGATAGATACTTATTCGAGCGCATTGTATTAGGACGTTGAAGGAATAAGCAAAAACTATAAACACCTTAACGCGAGGATTTAAAATACAACATTGAGTGCCTGTAATGAATGTAAATCTCATTTAAAAACCAGTTCAGAGCTTGGCTTCTAGTCTGATTGCGATCTGTGGAAATATTCTTAAATCCCTCAGAACAATATTGTTGCGAAAAGAAGTTAATTGTAAGATTGGTAACTGGCTATTTTAAATGTCTTTACAACGAGCCTGCGCTTTGTGTCCAGTTGACCGTTTTACATTTAAATGATTCGATACGTACGTATTTGTTGAGCTTCATACATTGATTACCGATGAACCAACTGCCCTGGAGGACAATACCTTCTGACAATCAGTCAACAGACCAAGGGACCGGGAGGTGAGTGTTTTAGTCCAACATTCATGATCAGACGTTGCTTTTTTATCATGTATTATACGGTCTATTATTCATCATTTGTCAACTTTGAACGATTATTATAAGTGTTTGAGTTGGAACATGTGTATACCTACATGTAGCTGTACTCTGCTATACTTTCTCTTTTATCTGGAATGGTATCATCAACTAACATCCCAAACATTTACTAACTTTCAGAGCTTTAACGACCGAATTTCAATTCATGTAAAATATTTTCAAAAGGTTATGAAGATTTTCTTGATTTTTCAATGCACTGCTTTCTTCATGTTGTGGACCGAAGCATCGTATCATCTAGAAATGCACCGACAGTGCCGTAATTTTTTACTTGTAATAAGACTTTTCTTTAATTTCTTAGATTTATGAATACTCCAGCGATATGTTTGTACCCAGGATAACAAAGATATGTCTTACTGACGGATCTGACGGTCTCTTTATCAAGTGGACGGTAAGTATTTTGTTCTACTTTGTAAGTGCATGAATATATAGGTAAACATCTCCTCAGAAAGTCATATGCTATAATCATTTCCCTGTTAAATAAGTTACACTGACATTGATGTCTATATTGTTGTATATTCCTGTTCATTAACATTTTCAAAAAAAGAAATATGAGAAGTACGTTTTCTAGGTCAGTCAATGCTCCTTTAAAGAAATATTTGATTTGCGTGAGGTAATAAATTTTATTCACATATAAGGCACTTATAACAAAACGCACATTATTATATCACAGGTACCGGCATCACCTACCAATATAGTTGGTTATGTATTGGCCTTCAGAAGAAGTGACCTTGACCTTAATTACAGCAGTGTCACATTGATAGGTGCAAATGTGTCAAGCCATGTCATAGCATTGTCCCGCTCAAGTCAGCGCTATGACATAAAGATTTCAGCATTTACAAGCATGGAATTTGGGGATTTCTCTGACCCAATCACCTGGTGCTCGTCGGGTAAGTCATTATGTTAGAGAACTATTTTATATGAATAAAGGTTTGGCTTCATGTATTTCACGTCCTGGGGTTTTATGTGTTCAGCATTTTTTAACAATTCATGTTTTTTTTTAAATTTTCTTTCCAGGATTTCAGTATCCACGACGCCAAAGTAAGAAATTATTTCATAATTTATTTACAAAGTTCGTATGTCTGTCTATCTCTCCGGTGAAAATAAAACAAAGATAATATGTCAGGATATTTCCTGATTAGATTTTGTTAATAAAGATCAAGGTCACATATCTATTCAACATATTTGTTCATATCCGCTTTAGCTGACTTCAAATCAATAAATGAAAGGCGTAACTTTATTAAATCAGATTAGCGTACTTCACCTTGTAATAAAGATATATGAATTAAATGATTAATGATCAAGTTAAATGAAATTTATTTCACTGAATTGCCTTTTTTCTTAGCCTAGATATCCCCATATCTGATATTGTGTCAGTCCTGGTCATTTTAAGAAAACGAATATAATTTAGCAATTTTTGTCGGTCAAATTCTTGCACTGTCTATATCATAATTATCATGAATGTCTGAAGTTGTTATATTGACAAATACTATGTTCATTAAGTAAGGACATTTCACGTTATACTGGTCTGTGAACAGTTGATCGCAGTTAATCGTTAAGTAAAAAATTATGTGAATATCGTATAACTTAATTTAAGAAGTATTTTATTCAAGTATATACTTTGAAATGGATTGAACAGCAGGCATAATGCCTATTTATGTTCTCTCCTGAAAATATCGTATAACTTAAATCGCTGGTAAAAATTTTATTAGATTGATACATACGAGTACATGTACGTTGATTTGAACTTTCACCCATAAAGTTTTATTTTCTAGACTTTTTACCAATTCCAATCATTACAAAGATTGTATCTACTCATGGAGGACACTCCATTCATGTCTATTGGAAGGTAATAGTTGATCAAAAAAAATATTTCTAAATTGCTTTTGTTAATAAATTAGACAATACCAAAAACAGCTAGATAATATAGCTTTACAAATGATTTAATTTATTACCACTTACTTAATTATAATATTTCACTCTATCTTTCTCCTATTGCAGATCCCAGTGGACGTGTCTAGTTTAATTGTAGATAATTTCTTAGTGTTATATAAAAGATGTGGGCTTGATACCGATTTTAAGGAGAAACTTGTTCCCGGAAGTGAAGTCATAAGCCACGAGATTATCGGACTAAGCGAGTGTACGCTATACGAAGTACGAGTGGCGGCATGTACTTCCAAACTGCGCGGGGGGTGTTCTGCCCCTGCCATGATTAGAACTGGGGGTAATGTTATTTTATTAAGTTTCACTGTAATCGTTTTTTTAATCTACCTTTCATCCATTTGTAAAACACTTTTTTTCTGCTCGTTGTTTTGTATTAATTAAAGAGTTGTGAATATTCATGTCAAATAGATGTTGCGAGTCTTTAATTTTAATTTTATTCTCTAGTAACCAAGCCGAACTCGGTGAAGCTGAAGACGTCAAGAGGTATCATTATCATAATAATTTTTTGACTTTACAATTGATGTAGGATAAAAACAATATATGGATATTAATTGTATATAAAAAACAAATTCGAAAAAAATGTGTCGGTTTCATTTAAGCTTTTATATGTATCAATCTTTTCAAAAATCTTTAAAAACCATTTGTTAATTGTTGTGATGATGTTGAACAAGCTTTTTTCAACTTACTATCTATAATAATGACTCCTGTCTTGATTCTTGCAACAACAAATACATCTCTATTGATTAAGGTCATTCTTAATCTGCGCATTTTTTTACAAGTCGATTTTTGAAGATGATGCCACACTGCAAAGACTTGCAAATTATCAATTTGGATTTTTGTACAGCTCCTGATTATAAGCCCAGAATTATGAAGTTATTTGAAACGATAGGAGACAAACGAACCTTACACATATCATGGCAGGTAAGTCATGTCTTGATAAAAATGTAATTTAACTTATCAACATCTGCACAAAACAAAACAATAGCTAGTTGGCTGATTGTTGAGTTTCCTTTAACCGCAGGTACCAGATCACGTGACGTACCCACCAGTTGACGGATACGTCATTGCAATAAGAAAGACATCCAGTTACGAGACACCTTATACGAAACATTATGTTAAAGATCCACAAAAGGACAGTCACGTGATCCATGACATTCACGAGCATTATCCTTATGAAATCAAAATGGCAGCCTTCAACGCCTTTGGAGAAGGAAAATTCACCAGATGTGTAGTTGTCGGTAAATATATCAATGATATTCAATGCGAATTTACTTACAATTATCATTGCAATACTTAAAACACATAACTGGTATGAATATGCCAGTAATATGGTTAACTAGTATTGCCTCTGCATTTACGAATACCAAGAATACAAAGACTAAATATAATTACCGGTATTAGGTAATCATAAATTTTCCAATTTCATCCAAAGCTAAAAGAAATGATGTACTTTTTGTATCAGACTTATTATTTTCTAAAAGATAATTTTTATTGCTAAATTAAACAGTCTCACTATAACGTATAAGGCATACGTATAGTCTGTTAATTCGCATGATAGACGTCAAGTTGGCTGGAACAAAATCAGTCCATATTAGTATTTCCAGCGGTTCAAACTTAAACCACTCATTATATAAAAAGACACAGTTCTGTTATTGCTACGCTCTAAAGGCGAATCATTTATTTGGTATAAATTTGCAGAATGTACCATGCAGGTATTTTTTAGTCATAATTTAAAGACAGGAGTAAATTTGTAATTCACTGTTCTTATTTCAGACAAGAGCACGGTGAAAACCAAAGCGCGAACTCCACAGCAACTGCCAAAGAAAATCAGAAAATTATTTCCTACATATTTTGTGGGAAATATCACATAATTAACAGACTAAAGCAAGCAAGAAATATAGCAATGTCTTACATGTATATGCATCATTTCACACTGTTATGTGCAAATAAAATATTTTTCAGACATCTTCAGTTAATATACATACCGTATCTCTCTCTCTCTCTCTCTCTCTCTCTCTCTCTCTCTCTCTCTCTCTCTCTCTCAGATCCAGAGAGAATACGACTTTTAGGGAAAAAATAATTCGACAAATTATTGGACCAGTTATTCATTTAATGCAAAATCAAGCATATATTTCAACTTCTTTAACAAGTGTTTTCTCGTCGGAAATCGACACACGAGGTTCATCCTGATAATCGTCTGTTGTGTAAACAGCGACGTAGTGACCATCGGGATCCTTAAGACATGGAAAACAATGACGTTTTTTGTAAACTATAGTTGTTCCGAGTGCCATAAGAACCATGATGGTTAGAATAAGTAAAACGATTGTAAGAATTCCTAATGGTGACGTCAGGCAAATGAGGTCGTCTGCTTCTAACGATAAAATGTTCCTCCCACGATATCGAGATGGAAAAGTACAACTGCAATAGAAATGCCATTTTCAAACAAAAAGAAGACTTTGCATATATCAAGGAAAAATCGCTTACAGTGTTTTATGAACTTACATTAAGGAGCTATTCTGGAAAAACTGTTTCCACTTCGTATTATCTAGGACCCATTTCATGTTGCAGTCACATCGCCATGGATTGCCGTTCAGACTTACGCTTTGTAAGTCGTCAGGGAATGAATTTGGCGCGAAATATCTCAGTTTGTTGTGGTCTAATTCAAGGTTTCTTAGTTTAACCAGGTGGGTAAGTGTATCCCCTTTCAGTCTATCGATGTTGTTGAAATTCAAATAAAGAGTCTGTAGCGACATGAACGTAAGTTGTCCTAACGTCCTGATTTTGTTGTGATCCAAGTGGAGCTCTTCTAGTTCGCCTAACGTGTTGAAAGATTCCCCAGAAAGGTTTTCTATGTTATTATATTGCAGATGCAACTTTTTCAACCTCACAAGATTTGAAAGGGCCATTTCTTCTAACGTAGAAATTCCACAATACGACAAGTCCAGTTCCTCAAGTTTCAGATATCCAAACTGAGTAAATGTCATTCTTGATACGAAACCCAGCGGATTGCCACGAAAACTGAGCCATTTTAAGGAATGAAACTCGCTTAATTCAAACCGGTATCTTTGAATGATTAACTTAGATCCTTTCAATAAATTAAACGACAAGTCTAACTTCACAAGGTTTTTCATATCTGTGAAAGCATTATGCTGTATATTTTGTATGATATTGTTGGACAGATTCAGGTGGGTAATAAAAGTCGTGTTAAGTATCCCAATTTTTTCCAATGCATTGTGAGATACATCTAGAATAGTGACGTCAGCAGGTACGGTGGAGGGATATGACGTTAGGTTACTAAATGAACAGTTAAACACCTCCGGTCTTAAATCTGATTTTTGACATCCATGTAATGTCCATACTATATCAACACATGCCAGAAACACAAACCATTTCCGAACCTGGACGCCGCGAAAGGAAGATGACGACTTCATGGGGATAAATGACCTCTGAAAAAATAGAAGTTTTTACCCAATAACATTTTGTATATACAATGTTTTATACGATTGGGTTATGCTATACATAGAAAACAATTAAACTTAAACTTACTTGCTGTATGGTCTCAGTAACAACGTAAAAGAAACCCGGAGACAGCGATGGGTTCGTGGCTTCTCGCGTTTGTTACTCATCTTCAACAATGGAGTTTGTACTCTGATAATTTGATAAACGGTCTTCATTCAGCGCTATCAGAAGCCTGGATAATCTCTCTCATACTAAGTCCTAACTCGCAAATAATATTGTTTGTTTGTGTGCTGTATTGTGATAAGCATTATCACTGTGTTTGTAATATGACATGTAAGATAGTATACAGGTGGGTTTTTTTATATATCTTTAACATTCTTTTGATACATACGTACGATTACATAAACATCTCAGAGTTTTCCATAAAAGTATATATACAACAGCAAGAAATAAAAACCGAACAAAATCTACGTCGCTTTTATTTACTAATTATTACAGAGGCGTCGGAATCGGGGGGAGGGGGCTTAGCTCCCCCCACCTCTTTGCAAAGTTAGACCTAACCATTAGGCACATAGCATCATAGAGGGTTCCCCCCCCCCACCCCCCACACACACACTTTTTCTCGCTGCAAAGATAATTGTTCCTAAATTATTACCATGAAAAGATGGAAGTAATGAGAAGTTGGAGTCATATGTATACTAGTAGCCCCCCCCCCCCCCCTCCCCTCCCAACGGATTGGGAATTTCATGATTTGTGGGGGGAAAAAATTGGTAGGTAAGAATGTAAGAATTTTTTTTTGAACAATAGGTATACTCAATTTCAATGAAATCTTGATATCTACAATAATATGGCCTATACCTTTTCTCATACAGATAAAAGGTCATGCGTGTAGGATTTTATTTTGCCATTTCGATATAATAGAAATAGTATGCTTTTTAAAACCTCGAGTGTGGTTGTAAAGATCCCTTCTTTGAATTCGATGACAACACTTTGAAATTCTATTTATGCTACTATTCCTGTCAGCTTCGACTTCTAATGGATGTGTTTATGGTCTCGTTCAACGGCGATAGTTTCTTGTCCAATGTTGGCGTAATAAATAATCTTTGATAATATCTTGAGAAAACAATGTCGTAAAATAGAAGTGTTGAAGCGCAGTATGGTCATAAATTGGACAATCTACACAACATAATGCATGTACATACACTGTGGCTTTATATCATGTCATGTTGTAAATATTGAATTCACCGGGTGGCTGTAAGGACAAAATTTACAATATGACAAGTTGTCATGTAAAATATGTCATTACTGCGCCTCGGTTTATTCAAAATTTACAACATGACAATTCCGTTACTATAAAGCTGCTACCAACTAGACTGTTGCTCGGCACCTTTCGCCTACCTCATTCTCTCATTCCAGGAAAAAACTTGTAATCCATACATAACCCAATGTCTTAAAAACGGTAATAATACAGATTATCATACTTTCATGTTAAATACTGAAATTTTATTGGTTAAGACACAGTTGATAATCCGTTTTTTTTATACTTTCATGTTAAATACTGAAATCTGATTGGTTAAGACGCAGCTCATAATCCGTTCTATTACCCTCAGCGTTAGCAACACACTTAGCAACGGGTAACATTATATAAATAGTGCCTGTTTGGGAGGGTAACAGTTGAAATTGACACCCCGAGAAAACCATTGTCAACCGACGCGAAGCCTCGGGCAATAGATCATACTGAGCTGTTCCCTGCACCAAGGGAAAAATATTCTGGTCTATTGACTGCTCAAGCATTAAATAATTGTATAATATTGCAGATGCAACTTCGTCAACTTCACAAGATTTGTAAGGGCCATTTCTTCTAACGCAGTAATTCCACAATACGACAAGTCCAGTTCCTCGAGTTTCATATATCCAAACTGAGTAAATGTCATTCTTGATACGTAGCCCAGCGGATTGCCACGAAAACTGAGCCATTTTAAGGAATGAAACTCGCTTAATTTGAATGATTCCACAAATTAAACGACAATCTAACTTCACAAGGTTCTTCATATCTGTGAAAGCATTATGCTGTACATTTTGTATGATATTGTTGGACAGATTCAGATGGGTAATAAAAGTCGTGTTGAGTATCCCAATTAATAGAATCATTCATTATTACGAGTGTGGGATAGTGAAATTCCACCTCGGGGACAAGATGCACTGTCTAGGACGAGGCTTTGCCGAGTCCTAGACCGTGAATCTTGGCCCCGAGGTGGAATTTCACTATCCCACACGAGTATATAATGAATGATTATTTTTCTCGCATTATATTAGCTTAAAAAATGATGTGTGACAACTTTCTGTTATGACGTTCAAAAGATTACTTTCGGTTTATCCCTCCGCGTGCTTCAAATAGTGCAAGTTAAATGAAAGCATACGACAGTTTTTTCAATTAAAATATGAAAAATTGTAATTGATTATGCAACACAATTACTTAATGGATAATCTCAATGCACTATTTTGCATTTCCATACAGCAGACAACGTTTGTTTACGTTTTAAAACAGCGTAGTAATACACAGTGTAAGACAGAAAAATCTCACACTGCTGTCTCACACCAGACAAACCGATCTCACACTGGTGATAATGCGAGAAACATCTGGAATAGTGACGTCAGGAGGAACATTGGAAGGAAATGACGTTAGGTTACTAAATGAACAGTTAAACACCTCCGGTCTTAAATCTGATTTTTTTACATTCTCGTAGTGTCCATACTATTTCACAAGCTATCAGAAATACAAAGAATTTCTGAATCTGACTTGTGCTTAAAAACGACTTCATGAACCCTGAAATTAAAGAACTGTTTGGTATCAACATGAATGTTTAGAATATTTCTCAAACCTGCCCTTTAGGGTGCACGCATTTAAAGTAGGTAGGGAGAGCAGACCCATCTTTATAAAACCCTGATAGATCTTGACAAGTGAAGAAGTAAGAAGGTCATAATTAATGCCAAAATCCTCTCTTACCTACATCATAGTGGTGGGGTTCATTTCACTTTTAGATCCCAATTAAATAATCCTTTATTAGAAAAAATTCGCTTATAGAGCAGCTTGTTTCAAAAGGTTTTTTTTAATTATATATATCAAAATATGATCACTAACAAAAGGTTCATGCCATAAAAGCGCATGGTAGACATTAAAAAACATCAAACTTACTTTTTTTATGTTTCGGTAATAACGTTCAAAGGACTAGTGAAAGCAGTGCTGGAGTTTGTTATTTATCCTCCACAATGATGTTTAGATTTAATTTGATAAACGTCAGTGATACAGTGCTATCAACAAATCGGATTATCTCATGCTAAGTCGCAAATAATATTTTTTGTTTTTGTATGCTGATTAGAATTATCACTGTGTTTATAGTGTGAAACTTTGGACCTCTAATACTCATTATATTGACCCCAATGTTATAAATTCGGTTACAACAAAAACTGAAGACTGAATATACTGCATATGAAATCGCCTCCTATTTTCACTACTAATTATGGCAACGCTTACTAAACTTCAATTCAAATTCGCACAAAATTCGACGAAAACACTTAAATCAAGGAATAAAGTCGTGTCAATTCAGAAGGTTAACTAGACTAAATTTGAAAAACAGATTTTTCATAAAAATGAAGTTGGAGAACTGTTCTACAAAGGAAAATTAATTTTGTTTTATTTATTTATTTAATTTTGCGAATTTAGAACTGGTAACCACTGTCATCCAGTAATTTTTACCAGATGAAATAACGTTTATAAAAACGATGGTAGACCGAGTTTTTTTTAAAGATATTTAAAAATAATCAAATTCAAGGTGATGCTTGCAATTTGTATGTATCATTCTTGTAAGGAGGCATTGAACATTTAAGTAAATTCAAATATTTTGTAGCTACTATAGGCGCTCCCCGGCTAATTTTGTAAATGACGAACGATACATGTATCTATATATGTCTACCCTCAATACAGCTGCTCTATAGTATCAGAGACATAAATAGCATTGTTATTTATGTCTCTGATAGTATAGAGGGTATACTGCATGTATAAATAGATATCATTCGTTATTTACAAAATGAGCTGGAAATCGCTTATGGAAGCTACATACATAGCCGAAAATATGATTTTAAAAAAATTATAAAGACACATTGTCGATGAAAAAGCATCAATTAAGTCACAGGGGCATCGTATCCGCTCTACACTCTATGACATATATATAATAATACCGAGCGCAGCGAGAGGCGGGCGAAGCCCGCCTCGCGAAGCGAGGATTAATGGTAACACGTATATATAAAAAAATCATTGAAAAATGAAAGTTGAATCAGGGGTACTAAGGCCAAAAAAAAATTCTTCCAGCCATGGGCGCCGCCATATTGGCAGCCATTTTGTTTTTAAAAAGTTAGTTCGACCATTGATTGATAAGTACTTATCGATGTTTGTTGCCCCTAAACTCGATTAAATATGTTCAAGTGTTTCAATAGAAGGTAATTTGAATTAAAAGAAATTAAAAATGAAACCAGATAATTTTCAATAGTGCTTTAATCAAGAAACACGACGTGTTCTATGTATGTCTTATCAAATTATCAGATGGAAAATAAAAACATTAAGGTCAAGAAACTGATCTTTTAGATACCGAATAAAGTATTTAATTTTTTTACAGCGGCATTCATATGAATTAAATTGATAAACAATGAAAGAAGAAATAAAAAATAGTTCGGAATAACGTTACACTCTTCGGCTATTTCCGAAGACAAAACTTGAACGTTTTACGTCTGAAATATGACGTCACAATATAGACTGAGCACGCGACGTTTAGTTAAACTTTGGCTAATCATTTGAGTAGGCAACCAGGCGGATCCTACTGTGTGCGTTTCAAATAAATTTTATTCTACAAAAATCAAACTGCGCTGTGTTAAATCTGCGCTCGGTCCAACGGTCACACCGTTTACATATTACAGTATTATTATATATATGTCGTAGAGTGTAGAGCGGATACGATGCCCCTGTGATTAAGTAAAGAGTGATTAATGACAAGATATTTTTTGTTCAAAAGAATCGAAAATAGTTGACTGCAAAGAAGTATTTGAAATCGAAGAAAAGGTGATTAAAATCATTATATACAAAGCAATTCATTCACCTTAGGCCTAAGACCATGTATTCAATTCGGTGACTTGGTGACATGAAAGAATGTCAAATAAAGTCAATTTAGATCGGGATCGGGATCGATCGAGGTTTGCATGGAATTGTGGGTAGCATTCCTGAAATGAATCAAAAATCAAATGGAGTCTCCTGATAGCGAAGACGAAAGAAATGTAAGTTTATTATTTAAAAGGGGATAATCAATTTAATACCAAAAACAAATAAAATTGCTTGCATTATATATTTTACAAACAAAAGACGATGGCGTCCTTCTTAATGCTAAACTCTTAAAAAACGTTGGTATCCAATGTCAACAATAGTTATACGAACTTTTAATTCAGAGAGGAATTTTGAACGTACAAAACCAACCTTACGACGAAGCTCTAGAGATTCCAGACGGCGAGGAAGTTGCAAGTGAATATTCACCCACTCCTCGAGTCCATCCAGGTAAATATTTTATTTTCGTATGTTACAACTTTTTATCCTGTCATTATATTATTTAAGATGAGTTTTTTCAGATTTATGATCACCATAATGATCATAAGCGATTACACACAAAATAAGCCACAAGTGTATTCAGGTCAATGTATATGCTCTATATTGTGTTCATGGAATTTTTTATCTTTGAATCTGATAAGTTCAGATATCTTAAGTGTCAATATATGTCATTTCTCTGATAACAAGTGTTCAGAATTTGCTCGAAATAGTTTTTTAACACAAATCTTCAAAGCCACGTTGGTTTACGTGACTTTTTGATAGGCCTAATTTGAATCAATTATTCATAGATAAAAGTACTATTAATTAATTAAGCTATTGGTCTATATATTTTCTCAAATTTTCTCATTCCCAATCATGTTTGGGAGTAAAGGAAAAACAAAGTCTAGGATCACAAAGCTTATCATTCATGCACATTTTCATTCACTGAATCATACATTTATAATCAAGAACTGGCATCATTTCAACTGCTATCCTTTGTGTTATTGTATGTAATCATTTTATGACTGTACTGAGTATGTTACAGTGTGTGTTTACAAATATTAGACCACAAGGGCAATGTTCATTCAAAAAAAGATAATTTTTATTAAAATCTACCAAAATTTTCATGTTGTGCTTTAAAGCTATACACGCTATAATTTGCGTCAAATTTTGAATAAAGGGGAAAATGTATGTGTTTGATTACTACTAAAAGTTACCTTTATGCTGTTAATTATAATGCTCAATTCGATCAAGTAACAAATATATCAAATATTAAACAATAAAAAATATTTATTTTCCTGCCAGGAAAGTAATGCCTCCTCGTGAATATCAATCTATCACGTGATATCGACAGCTAAATTTAGCCTATCATACCAAAACTGGTGAAGGGTCAACATCTTCATAATTGTGATAGTTTCACAAAGGAAAGGATATTTTCAGTCAATGATAAATTTGTCCGATATACGAGTACAAACAAAAGAAAAAAATACAAGCCTGTGAGTAGATATGAATACTTCCTTTAAAAAAAATGACGTAGACCTGTGTTTTTCCCCTATGTGCTATTTATAGATCCTATAAGCGTTAATGCAGAAGTAAGGGTATCGTGAATGACAAACGTATTTTACTCATTATACATGTATGTATTTCAAATTAACAACTGTTAAGCATATTAAAAATCAAGTTGGATATTTAATTAGGCAAACAATAACGACCACCTAGTTCTCCGCGGACATGCGCAATGAGGTCGGTTTGCTCTTCCTTCATCAATATTCATGAAAAGGTATATTTTCCTGGCAGGAAAATAAACAATTGAAAATCTATATCTTTGTAACGAGATGGAATTCACCATTGTAATTTAAAGATTAAGGATAACTTTTATAACTAGACAAACACATGCGTTTTCACTGTCATTCAAAATTGAAATAAATTATAGCGTGTATAGCTTTAATTATGAAAGCTATAAGATTTATCAAGTTCATTATACTGCTGTTGCTTTCATAATCAACCATGATATTGCATTCATAAAAAATCACATCTTTATATTTTCTTCTTCCATCTCATGTTACCCAGGACTCTCTCGCCAAAAGCGACCACCAGGTAATATTTGCAGAGAAATTCTGATGTATTAATAGAATCAAAAGGGGAAAGTGATTTTTTTTTTTTTCAAAATTTTTTGACATTTCATTCACTTTACATCAGAGTTTTGTTGCTTCGTGTAGAATAGTGTTTTCCATCAATAATCACTGTGGTATCACACTTTGAGACTTTTCATTTTCATATTGGCAAAATCATATCTTGGTAATCTAAAATATTTTTTAATAATGTATTCATTGTATTACCTGTATGGTTAATAAGTCAGGTAATTTTAGAGAAGATTTATGTCATTCACCCTATTTTGCATGATTTTCGCCTCGCCTCTTTACAAATAATTTAACGTATAACTGTATAATCTCGGAATGATTGTGACAACCTCCCAAGATATTAAAATTCTTGTACTTAGACATTGTTTGTAGATGTATGCATGAATAATTGTGTCTTATCTGCATTATGTGTAGTGCCTCCTGGTTCCCCAACTCACAGTTTTGATGGTAAATCTTTTTATTTGTGACAGATATAATGTTTATGGTACTATTTACATGTACATACAATGTAATAATAAATGTAAAAACATATATACTATCATATATATGAAAATAACATATCAGTAATTTATGCTGTACTAAAAAGTAATTAAACCAGACTTCCTGTAGATACTGTTATTATTTATCGTAACAATTACATTCTATTTATATATAAACTCTCTGGTTGATACGGGTTACTATAAATGTGTATATCTTTTTCTATAGCCATAATTGAATAACATAGATGCATTTTTCATTCTCCATTAAACGAAGAAATCTGATGTGGGAATATTTGTTTGAATTTGCTGATGCTCTTGTTTTATATAACACAGCTATAAAGAATTAAAATACTTTTGTAATTCAATCAAACAAAGCAAAATTACATTCCTATTTCAAGGGTGTCAAAAAAAATTTGTGTTACATTTCATGTACATGTAAACATATTTATCATAAGGACTTGATATTCATTGCAAAACTCTATGCTGTGTATTACCTGGTACTTTCTTTCTTCAGCGACAGACAACCAGTTAAAAATACCCTAATAAAAACTAAGTTCCACACATTAGTTTGGCCTTTCTGTAAAATTCAAATTTTTTTTCACAAAAAATTCATAAAAATTTTGAAGTACTGGTAAATTGTAAAGAACAAAAAATTTAGCATATATCACAATGAATACATACATTTCTTATTCAATGTAATGCAGTTATGTCTGTGCAACTAAATGGCCAGACTAAGTCAACCAGATTATGAAGTTTGC
Organism: Magallana angulata; assembly: GCF_025612915.1. Classification (NCBI taxonomy): domain Eukaryota; kingdom Metazoa; phylum Mollusca; class Bivalvia; order Ostreida; family Ostreidae; genus Magallana; species Magallana angulata. The sequence goes on along the minus strand of NC_069117.1, from coordinate 24,893,796 downwards.
AATCGTCGCCCAACTAATTACATACTCATATCTCTATTTCAAAATTAGTAATTGTTGACAAAAATGAAAGTGTAGATATTTGAGAAAATTCTGCTCCCAGGATTACATTTTCAACAAAAATTGGATTGAGGAAGCTATTTCTTGAATGAAATCATAGTAACATTTATCATTAAAATGATTGATTCTAAAGGAGAAAAAACATAACAGTACATGTATCATTTAGCTATTGCATAGTTTGATGCTTCCGAACTTCAAATCTTGCATGTATATGATAAAACGAAAGTTAAAGAACCTTGAAAACCCTTATGAATGCATATTTCTGCAATATGACAATATAGGTATAGAAGTGCATGAATATATTCTCCTATCACTTCAAAAGATTTACTTTAAGTTATGAAATATGAATAAACTGTATTTATCTTATAGATTTTTGTGATACAGTTTTATGTACCGGTACATCATATTAACATGAACCTCTTTATTCATAGTTGAAATTTTTGAAACGGTCATTAAAATTTTGGCCTTTACATTATTTTTGCTTATCTGAATCTTTCTTTATGAGAGCAATTATACAGAAAACTATCTAGACACTTGATAGATGTAGAAACTTTTTGTGTTTGGTCATGCTTTTGCTTTTGGGATATTATATTGCATATACTTTTTTACTGTGTTATTCACATTTAAATTGAAATGAGATAAAACAATGTGATAATAGAGACTGGTCTTTAAATGGAGAATAAAAAATATCAGTAAACATATATATATACATGTATATATTTATTTACTTGAAAGAAGACATATGATAAATGATAGAAAATTTTATTCGAATTATATTTAATACCTCGTAATAAACAGTATCATATATTATGTGGAAAGATGTATAAAATTCTTCATCTTTTTATGAAGGGTACGTTAAAAAAAATCAATTTTAATATTATCACAAATTATTGTTATTATAAGTTGATGACAGTTTGAATGAACTTCATTGTTTTAAATAAAAATTATATACTAGTATTTGCTGCGATACCTTCATTTTGGGAAATCTTGATGTTTAGATAATGTACAGTATTTACTTTAATTCTGCACTTGAAAAGCCTGCCTTTTTTTGTCACATGTTAACTAACAGTGGTTAACCAAAAATGGTTTAAGGGGAACATTCATATTTCAAAATCATCACATTTAACTCTATGGAGTTTTGATTCTTGATTTTTGTTACATCAATTATTTTAAAGATTGAAATACATGCAAAACTTATTTTCAAAAATGAGACATTAGATTTTATGAAATCATTATTTGTGAGTTTTTGGCTCTTTGCAGCATCTGAGCCTTCTGCACCAAGAGGACAGAGTAGAGGAGATACACCCCCAGAAACAACCATGTCTGATGAAAATGATGATGAATTCGAGGATAATATGAATCAAATGGTACATGCATTGTATTTCACATGCTTCAGTAAACCAAAGAATTCTACTATTCTGCTATAATATTTTTTTCTCCCTAATGCCTTTCTTATGACTGTTTTTTCAGAGGGGTAGGCTACATTAATGATAATTGCAGCTGCATGGATTCTTACAACTAATGAAATTTGATTACGTCAAAAATATGATGATATGATAAAGCCATTAAACTATTCAGATATTTGATTTATTTGAAATGGTTTAATAGAAAGGAATTGTCTTGTTTGCATTTTTATGAAGCTATTCATTACCATACTAAGTTGGCAATGTTGTTACATGTATTGCATAATTTGATTGCGTTTGAAATACTTGTGTGTTTTAATATAAAATGAAGCAGAGTGAGATGTTTTACTGGGAAAAAATACAGATAACTATCATCTTGAACAATTCCTGTTTACCACATCTAGCCTCACCAGGGTGAACTGAAACCCATGCAACAGTCACAGGCCCCTAAACCTCAGCCCAGACAGCAACAGCAGTTTGAGAATGATGAAGATGATGATGATGATGATGACTCCGGGTCAGATACAGATGATGACGATGATGATGATGATGACGATGATGATGATCATGTTCCAGTGGAAGGGTATTAACTACTATAAAGAATAAATATACACTATTTTAATCAAAATCATATCATACTACACATATAATGGACATAAATTCAAAAAATCTTATTGACTTGATCAGGCAAGTGTTCACTTTTAAATGGTTGCTTTTAATTTTATTTTGATTTATTTCAGAGCATATGACCCTGGGGATTACGAAAATCTTCCTGTTACTCCTGAAATAAAGGAACTGTTTCAATACATTACAAGGTATTCTTTTTTTAATTAGTACAGGTTGTATACTCATGTAATAGAATATTTTATTTTCCCATATTTGTTATGAAATTCACCTTTAAAAACAAGTGTTAGAACTTTCATTAGTCAGAAAGAAAAGTTCTGAAGTGAGTGCGATGGTATGGTATGGTTTCTTTTCAGGTATACACCACAGACTATAGAGCTAGAATACAAACTTAAACCATTTATTCCTGATTACATTCCTGCTGTGGGTGACATTGATGCGTTCATCAAGGTCAGTAAATGACTGGGTTTGACAAGTGTAGGCTTACTGTGTTATCATTGTAGATACACTCCTCAGACAATTGAACTAGATCACAGCCTCCTACCGTTTATCCCTGACCTTATCCCTGCTGTTGGAGACATTGATGCCTTCCTGAAGGTCAGTTTGTCTGGGTTCGTTGTAGAGCCAGGAAACAGTGAAGATGGCTAAACCATTATGGCTATACATCTACTGTCTGTTGGATTGTTTACTTACCTATACCCATCTCTTTCATAGATATTTCATGATTTCCTCAATACAACACTTTTAGCAATATTTTTCAGAATCACTGCAATATCTTTTTCTCTTTTCAATTATTATATATTTATACTGATACTAATATTTGTAGAATTCTTGAGCTCTTTTAGCATCACTGAACTAAATTTTCTCTTTATCTCTAACTGAAATTCCAATCCCTTATCATGTCCATTGTTGTCAGTTTTCGATTGCACTAGGAATATTGTACCAAATTCTCTCTTTGAGAGTTTACTGTCTTTTAACTAGCTGCCACAAAACTGTTGTCAGTTAACTTGATGTGTACACATTCAGATATCTTTCAGTGCACATCTTGTTTCGTGTAGTCTCATATCTTTTTCAAATATTTGAAATGATGACTTATATTTTACCCCATCTCTTCAATAATATGGCAAGGACTTTTAATGAGACTTTTTAAATGTAAAACTTTCATATATTTGTCTATTTATACTCATATTTATTTGATTTTTTTTTTACATGTATCACATAGTGTCTTTACTTGGTATTACATGTAAATTCTAGCTAGTACTTGTTTAATGTTCAGTCGTGTTATAAGTTTTAAATATGTCAATACGTTATTCATTATATGAAGTAATTATTCAATAAAAAGATAATATCTACAAGAAGATAAAACACATTTTGTTATATACCCGTATACATGTACATGTATGGTGTGTAGACTGATAAAGAAAATTATTCAGTTCACTCAGATTCAGCATATAAAATGAAATCATGAAAAATTGCAATGTCAGTATCCCTTTTGTTGTATAAAGTTTGGTAATTTTGCTGTGTAGATAACTCGCCCAGACAACAGACCCGACACCCTAGGACTGACAGTGCTAGATGAGCCCTGTGCCAAGCAGTCTGACCCCACTGTCCTTGACCTTCAGCTCAGGGCCATATCAAAGCAGACCACGGACAAAAAGGTGGTGGTCAAGAGCATAGATACAGCAGAGAAGAACCCGAAACAGATAGAGAGCTGGATAGACAGCATCAAGGAACTTCACAGGACCCAGCCCCCTCCCAACGTTCATTATTCCAAGTAGGTCAGATTAAATCAGTTACTGGAATTATTTGTTTCCATTTTTTGCTGAGTTAAATATTTCATATACACTTTAATAAACATGGGTAGTGGGTATTCCTTAATGTTGTTTGTATTGTGAAGTTGAAATTTCCAAACTATTTTGGTAAGTGTTATTTCCACAATATAGAAATGTATATTTGATAGCTGATACCTAAGATAGGCCATATGTTGGTGTATACTTAAGCGAATACTTTTCAGTGTATTTCTCGTAAATTGTGGTACCCCAGAAATATCAACATTAACAGTATAAGCTGCAATATTCTTTGTTAAAATGCTTTCAATTACCATGCACTAGATTTTGCAATTGTTTGGCGATACTATTTTCAATTTTAAATGTTTTATGATAGACAAAATATGCATGCTTTAATTAGTATGGGTTGACTTATTTCAGAAACATGCCAGACATAGATACTTTAATGCAAGAATGGCCACCTGAATTTGAAGAATTACTGAAAGAGGTAGACAATTAACAATCTTGATTAAAAAAGTAGATTTTTTTTTCAAAGTGCTTTTATATTAAAATATCTTTATCATTTTACTCATTGTACATGTGTTATCTGTATCAGGTTGGACTTCCTACAGCTGAGCTGGACTGTGATTTGCCTCAGTATGTGGAACTTGTTTGTTGTAAGTACAAGAGTGTCTCTTCTAAGTAACATAACTAACATTAACTATATTTTCACTTGATTTTCACCTATTGTTGTTATTTGTCATACCGCATGATGATATAAATTAAGTACCATTATTTCAATGATGCCTAGATTCCTTAAGATAAGTCAATATCAAATCTCTAACAGAGAGGAGACCTTTATCCTTTATCATTGAAGCAATAAAAGACAAGATAGCTTCTCATCAAGATACTCTTCTCATCAACATTTTTGAATTACTTTTCAGCAATACTTGATATACCTGTTTATAAGGGATCACCTCATCACAATGAAAAGATCCAAGCTCTTCATGTTTTGTTTACACTGTATTCAGAATTCAAGAATTCTCAGGTAAGATAAGGCTTAATCGTTTACTCATGAATATTGTTATAACAAAAAATCTAAACCTGTGAAGATCTCTGTTTCAGAGCAAATGACGAGTATTAAAATGTGTATTTCTGTCTTTCTCAGCATTTCCGGGCCCTTGCTCAAGACAACCAGTTGGATAATGCCCTGAAAGGAGGTGGCCCGGAGGATGCTCCGGACGACAAGGAAGAGGAAAGACTGATCTTGTAAACGTTCATGTTAAGTGATGTCCAGCTGTCATTATTGTACATATCTGTGATTTGGGGTTGACTGTTCATGCATATCTATGTATTTATAAAAGAGAATCATGATAATGGAATACCATTGTTGTTAACTGTGCAAGTTAAGGATTCAATAAATCTTTGATCTGATCGTACTTACGGACTTGGTGTTGTTTTCTCAATTCATCAGTTGTACTTTAAAGTTCACAACTGGAAAAAACTCTAAGGTATTGAAAAGGATGAATTATTAAAATTAAACACTTCTAATAGATGACTTGAAATTTCATGATAATAAATTCATAGGTAAACAAAGGTTCCCCATCTGTTGGTGAGTCAATTGTCTTTAAGCTTTGACATTTACACAGATCCTGCATGAGCTCAAACTTTGTAACAGTGGATGCATACTTAAATATAAATATACTGGGTATGATTCCCTCTATTTCTTACGGAAACTCATAGTTCATAGCTCCATATAAACAGCCAGAGTGAAATCTACACGCCCCGGTAATCGATCGGTCGAAACCTACAGCGACTTCAGAATAATCAGACTGCACGAAATAATCATGATGATATCAAACTGAATTTTACTCAGTTTTTAAAATCAATTTATCTATTTGTTAAAAGAAATATAGCGATCGTTGCAGAAAAAAATTACGCGGGTTATATATTTTTCTGCAATGTAGCCACCTTCTTATCCCGCATAAATCACAAAAGAAAGCATTTTATTGTTTTTAAAATATTACCATGAACCAGGATTGTATGGCAAATATTAGTAGAGTGGAGTCTAAAAATTAATCCCTCCGGTAGTTTGTGTCGCTTTTTTCAGATTGTTGCTATACACTTGAGTTAAACCATTCATAGGATATAGCAAATGTTTTTACAAATAGACATTGATTTTTTTTTTAATGAAACTTTAATTGTACCTTATATTCCGTAGTATTATTTATTAACGATTATATATTAAGTTAATTCATCTACTGAGTACAAAAGTCATCCATCAATTCTATGCAAGTAAAACGGATGCACGGAATATTTATTGTTTTAAACCAGTACAATTTAAGTACAGTTTATTGTATGGAGGTTAAAGATAATTTCTCAGATTAAAAATAACCGACATCTTGAGAGAGTCAAGTTCTTCTTTATTATTAATGTTAAAGTTCATTTAGATTTTAGAAGTAAAAGTTCAAAGTAAGTATCGTTCCCCAATTGACTTGATGGATTTCTTGCTTTTCTTTAATATTATTTGGAAAATCTTAAGAAAATACAAATCATATGTATATAAATAAGAGAGATAAAGCCAATGAATGTGGAATAATACAGTAAGAATTTGAACTTCCCAACCGGCCACTCTCCGTCGCTTTTAGGAGATTTTCTATAGTCCTAAACAGGCACGTAGAGTCGTTTTTGAAAGTGGGGGGGGGGGGGGGGGGGGGGGGGGGGTGGCAGACTCATCCAAAGAATCATTACAAGAAAAAAGAAAAAGAAAAAAAGTTACTTTCCAAAATCATGAAAATCCAAATCCGGGGGGGGGGGGGGCAACTCCATATTAATGGGGCAACTCCATATTAATTCTGTTTTTTGTATGTACATTTCAGAAAAATCTGCCTACCACCCCCCCCTCCCCCCCGATGCTACGTGCCTGCTAGAAAATCAATACTTCAAATTCGTCTAAGCATTAGACGGTAAAGCTTTAGAATGACTTGGACACGATTTGACTTAAAATTTTTAAATTTTATTTTTCCATTTTCAATGTTTATACTGTTAAATATAGAAGTTTTTAATGCTATGTCAAAATTTGAAAGTCAAATATCAAGTTATAAGCAAGATACAAAGCTCATAATCCTTTAATTGTTTTGTAAACAAATCTCGAATATTGTCATCTTTTATATTTGTTTTGTATTGGTGTAAGTTCAATCAAATGCATCTTTCTTTTGTTGATAATAGTATTTATGAAGATATTGAGTTAGTTTTAATTGTTTTTTACAAGTCATTTTGTCTAAGAAATGGTAAATATGTACTTAACATATTTTGTGAACAACCGTATAAGACTCGAGCTATGTTTACATAACAACCAATTCTTACCTCTGTATCTCACTTGTAACTTGACTTTAACATTCAATATTTTGGTCAATCATTTAAAATGCCCTAGTAAATCATTTTATACATTAAAAATAAAATGTTTGATCTCAAATCATGTCCAAGTCCCTTTAACCGTTCGCACATTAAAAAAAATTAAAAACATATATTCTAAAAAAATATTTATTAGACATTATTTTATTTCAGCTACATTTATTAAACAACATATAAGACTGATCAATTCACTAATGCTGCAATGTTCATTCCATTTCAGAAAAGTCATAAGCAAGTGCCCTTTAATTTGGATCGGGATCGTTATTCGCGTAATTAGCAACTCGGTGCTTCTTAGCAACAAGGGAACATGGAGGACGAGAAAAGTACGGTTTATTTTTATTTTGTTTCATTTATTGCACGTATTGTGAATTTTTAAAGATATGTAAGTTAATAAATTTACAGTAAATAGCATGACTAAGAAATATGGGAAACTTGCTTATACGATGAATGTTTATGCAGTGAAATAGTCGTTGTCCTCTTGCATTTTGATTGAACTACTTGTTTACTGTTATGTATTATTCCATTAAATGAATTGAATTGTCTCAATTTAAAACATGCATCATCGTCATCATTTTATCACACTTACGTTGAGACGAATATTTGCCATGTTTGCTCTAGATGTTTTAATGTTGTGCTTACGTAGCTCACATATACAAGTATTTGTTATGCTTGACATGAACCCAGTGTCTAAATTATCAGCACACTATTGAATAATTATCATTTTAATCATGTGTGTGTTATCAATTTTTTGACATGTTATGAATAGAAAATAATGGGGAAAAGAGACTTTCACTCCGTGGTGCCACACACAAACTAAAAGCAGAGGCTCTCAGAAGGTATAGGATTAGGCATCAAGATGATGCATTGTATGAGGCAGAATGCTCCCAGTCCATCTCAGAGGATGACATGCCTCAAAGCCAGTTAGAAAAATCAGAGGAAAGTGTCGAGACCAGTTCCTTTCCAAAACCTACAAATATTGATAAGAATGAAGACACTTCTGCCAAAAATAAATCACTGATGTTTAATTATGACCAAATAGGAAAACAGAACCCTGAGAAAATCAATAAAAGATCTAGTGAATATAATGTTGGTGAAAAAGGTTCTAAAATTATATCAAATGAAATGCCTAAGGGTGATGAATACAGAGCTCTAAAACAGGATGAATTGCTGGATGCAGATGGAAATGGCCAACAATCATCTCTTTTAATAAGTAATGATCCATCACCCAAGAAACAAGTCTCGGAGTTATCTGTAAGGGGCACAGACCCTGGGTTATCAAACAAGCCTGACAGTTTCACATCATCAGAAAGTAAGACCAATGTTGGTAAATTCTTGCCAACAGATATATACCCCCACTGAGAAAATTTCTGCCTCACTCTTCAATGCTTGGCCAACCATACACCCTTGGTAATCACTGGTACAACATATAGTTCACCCAACTTAAAATACAAGACAACAGCATGAATCGATCAGCAACACTTATGCTGTTACCTGTCATATACATATTGTATATATTGTATATTTTGTTCTTGCTGAATGGAAGCTTCAACAAAGAGCATGTTATTCTTCAGTTTATTGTCAATACTTCAATTGGCATGGAAGAAAAAACTTTACTCTTTACTCTAAATTAAAAAAAAACCCATTTATAAGCATGTGCATGTCCTTGCAAAAAATCACATTGTGCTGTACATGTATCTATTTCATTGCAAAAAAATAGACAATCTTTTCATTTCATTATTTGTCTGTTAATTCAATATGCCCTTGTAAATTTGCATGGCATGGTCTCTCATATTACATGAAATATAAATCCATAATATGTCTTTCTTTGTTATAGTATATGTCACTTTCAGATGTCCATATATAATTATTATATCAGTTCATGTACATTTTTAGAAAACTGTTAAACAAATGTTATAATGTCATTCATATTTGATGACATTGAAATTCAGTTTTAATGAAGATATTCTACTAAAATTAAAATAATGAATACCATAGTCCCAAAATCAAAAATAACTTTGATATTGGATGTAAATGTGAGTTATTATTGATCTGACATCTCTAATTTTGAGTCATGCCTTTTACAGCAGCAGAAGGGGGACAGGGAGATAGCCCAGCAGAGAAAAAAGGTATTTGTTGCAACAAAATTACAATCAAAACTGATAAAAAAACCTGATAACCCCGGTAATTTAAAAAAGAAATACTGATTAAGCAACCAAATTTAATACATAAAGGATGACATTGAAATTCTTTTTTATCATCAGATTTTGTTTTGTTACGGATAACTCTTTCCATTTTTTAAAATACATGTATACAGGAAATGATGATTTTGGTTTGAATATTTTGATCATGTCAAAATTTTATGTCTAGAACCCGAGGAAAGTGAGAAAGTGGAACCTCCTATTCAAGCTACAGAACAGGTAAGAAATAGGTAACGGTAGTGTTGTATAATGGCCGAAAAAAATTCTAATACAATAAACCACTGATATAATGAATATCTTATATGTAATTATATGCATGTATAATGGCACTATTTCTTGTAGGCAAAAGATGATGCTCCAAAAGAGGAAGAAAAGAAGAGTGAGGAGGTAAAATCCTCTGAGGAGAAGGAGCCAGGATCAGAGCCTCCTCCAGAAAAGGCTGAGGAGAAGGCTGAGGAGACTCAGGGAGGAACAAAAGAGGAAGAAACGAAAGAGTCAGAGGGAGAGAAAAAGGAAGAAGAGCAAGCACCCCAAGAATCTGAAAGTAAGGCCGATGACACTACAAAGAAGGCTGAAGAGGAAGGCCAAGATAAACCCTCAGAGGAAAAGAAAGAAGAGGGGGAGGAAAAGAAAGCAGAAGGAGAAGAAAAGAAAGTAGAAGGAGAAGAAAAGAAAGTTGAGGGAGAAGAAAAGAAAGAAGAAGGAGAAGAAAAGAAAGTTGAGGGAGAAGAGAAGAAAGAGTCAGAGGGAGAGGAAAAGAAAGCTGATGGGGAAGAGAAGAAGGCAGAAGGAGAAGAAAAGAAGGCAGAAGGAGAAGAAAAGAAAGCAGAAGGGGAGGAAAAGAAAGCAGAAGGAGAGGAAAAGAAAGTAGAAGATGAAAAATCTGAAGAGAAATCCAAAGATGCAGCAGAAGGGGATAAAAATCAAAATGCTGCCGAAGAGGAAGAAAATGGTCAGTTAATTCTCTTTAAAAAATTATTAAAGATAAAGTCATAAAGCAGGGTTTAAGAGAAAATCTCTTCAGTTATACATACACTGGTTTTGGAGTTATATTGATAAATGCACAAAATTCATTTTATTTAATTATTTCCACATAATTTTTAATAATTTGTTTTTCTAATATTTGAAAAAATATCGCCAAAATTTTCACTTTATACCATACACTTTAAAGCAGATGAAGAGGAGAAGAAACTTGAAAAAGCAGAAGAGGAGATAAAGAAGATTCCTGATGACTTTTTCTATAACTACGAGGAAATGATATCTCAGCCACATATAACACAAGATTCAGGCTTACCAAAGGATTACCTAAATCTCATGTAAGTCTTTTATTCTCAAAGATACTTTTTAAAATACACATTATGCTCTGTACATATATTTTTTTTTCAAAATAAAATGAGATTAAAATCCCCCGTCTGACATTACAATTTTCTGTGCAATTTTGTAATTATGACTTTCAGAAGAAGCCTTCCATATTTTGTAGATATTCTTTTGGTTATGACTGTACAAAGCGCCACAACCTTCATCTTTTGGATGAGAGAACCGTCTGCTTTGCTGCAGGTAACTATGTGATGCTTTTGGACCTACAGACAAAGGAGCAGAGATACCTACGAAGCACCAGTGGAGGCGGTATTGGGGCCATTACAGTAAGTAACTCAATACACACCCCAGCTGTACAAGTACCTGTGGTAAAGTTTTGAAAGATATCAAGATTGTAACTGATTTAGGAATGTGACATAACTAAATTCAAAATGTGACTGTTGCTTGTAGGTTCATCCTTTAAAGAAATATTTTGCTGTGGCTGAAAAAGGAATTTCACCAAACATCAATGTTTTTGAATATCCATCATTAAAACTGCATCGAATTCTTCGTGGTGGAACAGAGCGATCATACTCCTATGTCGATTTTAAGTATGTTAAAATGAGGAATTCATCATAAATCTTATAATCTTATCATTGAAAATTAAAATTTTCTTCAATATATGTTTAATTGAATTTTATTTGATTTTTTAAAGTCCTAAAGGTGATTTGCTGGCTTCGGTTGGAGGAGACCCTGATTACATGCTAACCATCTGGGACTGGAAAGAGGAGCAGACCGTATTGAGGTCAAAGGCCTTCTCCCAGGAAGTGTTTCGTGTGACCTTCTCAACAGAGTTGGAGGGTCAGTTGACCACATCTGGTACTGGACATATCAGGTATTATTCTATTATACTGTATAATTAATACCTGTAATATCATTACTTTTTGGAATAGTACTAACAGTACTTTTGATTATTCAGTTTTTCATTTAGATTTTTAGTGAAATTATTTTAAGGAAAATCAAGTTTTTTTTAAATATACATTTAAAGTGTAAATATTACCTTTAACTACATGTATTAAATTGCTTTCTATGGCCATTTTAGATTTTGGAAAATGGCTGATACTTTCACTGGTTTAAAACTTCAAGGAGAACTAGGAAAGTTTGGAAAAACTGAGATTTCAGACATTGAAGGCTATGTGGAGCTCCCTGATGGTAAAGTTTTGTCTGGAACAGAGACAGGAAACATGCTCTTGTGGGAAGGAGGCTTGATTAAAGTGGAGATAGGACGCAAAGGAAAGAAACTGTGTCATCAGGGATCCATTCAGCAAATCCTTCTGGATGAGGGAGAGTTGATGACCGTGGGCTCTGATGGATTTATTAGGGTAAGTTTGTATATAAATTCTATGAATTGATAAATTTAATCAAAAAATTTCACTTACTATCCTCAATGCTTTTAGAATTATTTCTCAATGAAATGTAGCATGCTTTGTTTTCTTTTTCCAGGTTTGGGATTTTGAAAGTGTAGACACTGCTGATGTAGCAGATGAGTCCGGACTTTTTGAGATGGAGCCAATGAATGAGCTACGTGTTGGCCATGATGTCCAACTAAAGTCCATACTCAAGTCCACTGATGCAGAAAATGAGGTCACCATATGGTATGCTCAGGTAGGGTCGTAATTTCCTTAATTTTCAGTCATACATGTACTGTATATAATAAAATTCTTCACAATATGCCACCCAGAAGTATTTCATTTTTAAATTGGATGTAAGGTATAAAAATACCAATATGGAATAGAAATACCAGTATTCATTGCAACTTTTTTCTTGTAGGATGCCAATGGTGGTATATGGAAGCTGGATCTGACTTTCTCCCACACCTCCCAAGCCCCGGACAAGCTCTTCACCTACCATGCTGGAGCCATCACTGGGTGTGATGTGTCCCCACTCACTCATCTAGTTGCCACCACTGGTGTTGATCGTAAGTGGTTAATTGCTGTGGCTCTTTACATTTTTACCTTTCTTCTTTCATTTCTTTTTTTAAAATTTTGTATGTGGTTTTGATGTCAGGCCTAGGAGAATCTCCAGCTGAATTTTAAATTTGGCCTAACATTGCTAAATTCATATTTTACAGATACTGTCCGAGTGTTTGATTTCCTTCAAAAGAAGCAGTTATGTGAGAAGAGGTTCCCTGATGCTGGTACCACCCTGATTTGGGCCCCACAAATTGTAAGCTGATACATTTATTTCCTATGCATTTAAACAAGGTGTTTTAATGATGTTTGTATAATTTAAACTGGAATTTCAGTACGGGTAAACATTGCTAGTACATGTCTCAAAAAATCAAACCAGAGACAGAAATGCAAGACTTTGTAAGCAGTTACGAGATCTTGAAAATCAGATTATTGTTAACTTAACAATTTTTAACTTAAAAACTAGAAAATTAATTTTTAAATTGAATTTAATACAGGTTGATACCAAGGGCAAGACGATCATCTCTGGGTTCAGTGATGGTGTGGTCAGGGTAATGACCATTGCCAAGGCTGGTGAGGACCAAGCCCACAAAAAACACAAGCATGACATTGACCTTGACCTCAAGCAGGTCTTCAAACCCCACACTAAGGAAGTGACCTCCATAGCTGTCAATGACAAAGGCGAAATTCTTGCCACATCGGTATGGTTTTCTTGAAATGTCAATTAATTATGAATATGTTATAATGTACCGTACGAATTATCTAATTTATCAAATGTGCATGGTAGATATTTAGGTATTCAGTATCATAATGATCATTTTACAGGGTGCAGACAATACAATATTTTTCTTGAACATTGGAGAAACCTATGAACCCATTGGATTTATTGAGACCCCTTCATCAGTGAGACAAATTCAGTGGTCTCCCTCCAAATTTGTAAGTTGTCCTTTTAACATATTTATCAACCAATAATTGCCTGTCTAAAACTAATGTCGCTTTTGACTATCAGAATGTGTACCGAGAAATGATGAATACCATTGGTGGAACCTATTCATGGTTTTATCTTTCAGAAAAAATCCACCCTTCTTGCATTTTGTGAAGGTGGACTTGTATTAGAGATTGACTCCCCAGATGGTGCCAAATTTGATACATCTAAAACTTTCCACATCACCGGCTTACCAATGAGATCCTTCAAGTTCAAAAGTATCAAGTCACGGCTAAGAGTAAGTGTTCATTCAATAGATATCTCTATATATTAAAGAGGAAAATAATGCATCTTTAACTTGGAATGAAAAGCAGCTTAATCATTAAGTTATGGTATTTACCGGTATTGTTCTTTAAATCTTACAGCATGAAGAAGAATTGGAAAGGAAGAGAATTGAGGAGCTGGAGAGGAAAAAGAGAGAGGAAGAAGAAAGAAGGAAGAGGATAGAGAGAGGACTCGAGACAGAGTCTGAACAGGGAGATGTGGAAGAAGGCAAGTCTTAAAGGTTATGAAGGGAGGTGGGGGGGGTTATGAAAAAGGCTCTGAAACAATAATTTTGTCAATTTTGTTTACAGTATTTCTGCCATCTTATCGATACCATGAATTTGAAGAATTTTAAATGATAAGAAAGGATTCTTAAGTTTCTTAAGTCCATTATTTGAATTGCAGAGAAGAAAACTCCAGAACCAGAATGGAAAGCATACATCCCACCAGAGCCCAGTCCAATATTGACTGGCTTCTACTCCGATGAGGGACAGTTCTGGCTTTCAATGGTAAAGTCGAATTCTGTGTCCAAGTTGTCTTGCCTTCTAATGTTGCTAATCACAGACATATAATAATTGCCTATTTTATTTAATTTTAATAGGGAGAATTTGATGCTGGTTATCTGTATGAGTGTAAGTTTATGTCTGAAGAAGAGAGATCCAAATTGCCAGAAGAGCTCCAGGATGAACCTTTGCAATCAGTCGCTGTGACAGAGTCCAATGATGTTCCAATTACATTCATGCAGTTCAGGTATTCATTTGAAGAATATTTTACAATTTGCATTGTTTCTCAAGATTTTTTTACAATATGAGGCTAGGTTAATATTTATTCCAGACATTTTATGATGTTATCATTTTTATATATTTATAGTTATTTATGTACGTGATACTCAACAATTTACGATATATACCAAGTACATGTATATCTTTTGATAGTCATTAAATGGTTTATTCTTAGAAATATTTAATGACAAGTAATATAATTTCTTTATAGTGGAAATGGCCGAAAGATGTTGTTTGGTATGGAGGATGGTAGTATTAGAATCCAGAATCTTGAAAAAGATTTTTCACTGGATGAACTAGGTTCCTACTGGCAGTTGAATTTGCACGATAATAATTATGGACGCATCGTCAAAGTGGCAGCCAGCCCAGATGAGAAGATGCTTCTATCAGCCGGCTATGATGGCAACTTTTTCCTGTATGACATTATGGATCAAGAGAAAGTGGACCAAAAAGTAGCAGAAGCCAAGGCCAAACTTCCCTCTGCAAAGGTAAGTTTAAGTCAGTTGATATATATTTTGCTGTAATTAATTATTGGTAATTATTTTTTCTTTTGTGAGTAAATTAAATTCACAGATACATGTATCTTTGCAATATGTTTTATAGAAAGCTGGAGAAATAGTCAATGTTGATGATATTGAGGATCCAAATGCATACAGGTATGCTTCATTAAGCATTAATGCATGTAGTTCATTTTCTTGTGATATTGCATGACATTTATTTTGATAGTGAAATACTTAGATATTCAATATCATGGGAGATTACCAGTACATTTAATATATTCCTTTTGGTTTTATACTTGGAATTTTAAATTCAAATCTTAAAAGACTTATTTGGAATATGAACACATAAAAATTGACCTCTTTATAACTGTTTTAAGCATTGAAGATGCAAAACAAAAGGCAGAGCATGATAAAATGATGAAGATAGCAGACGAGAAGAAGAAAGATGTTCGTCGTCAGATAGCAAAGCTTAGGCGGCAGTTCAAGAGTATACTGGAACAAAATGAAGGGTTACCGCCCCACTTACAACTACGGAAGGAGGTTTGTGAATTTTACAGTGACGGACCAATAGTTTGAATTTCATAGGTCAGTTGTCATCATTTAATTCATAATGCATGTTATTTCATTTGCAGGAATTTGAGCTAGACAAAGACATCAAACTGGAGCTAGATAAACAGAAACATGATAGAATTGATATTGTTAGGAAAGAGTTGGCCTGGGAGGCAGAGAAACAAAGGATAGCACTGGAAAAACTCAGAAAGAGGTACAAATGACTTTAATACAGAAAAAGATAATATTACTAGTTATGGAAAAATATTGTAACTGGAATCCACTGCATGGTGCTCTTTTAGCTTTTCACTAATGCTGGTGAGTTCAAAGTTGTTGTTGTTATGGGTTTTTTTTATTAACCTTCATGTTTCTTTGTAGGTATAAGGATGTAGTTGAGTGTGAGAGGATAGTTGTGAAGGCCTTTAAAACTCCACATGAAGTGGCCAGCTTCAGAGCAGCCAAACTGTCAGATGACTTCTACCAAATGAAAGCTGATTTTGAGAGAAGGAAAACAATGACAATGGTGAAGGATGACATCACAAGGGACCCCACCAGGGACTTGCTCGGAGGTAAGTGTGGGGTGGAATAGGGGTGGGTGGGGTATCAATAATCGGGATATTTTTTATTTTGTATGTAAAGTCTAGCTAGCTAGAATTGCTGAAAACAAATGTTGTGTCTGCATTTCTAAGTACTATTATAGTATTAGTGTTCAGTTTGTCATCACATTTAAATGGGACTTTGTAGGGAAATCCACACACACAGATGACCACACTGAGGCTGGTGGAAAAGCAGGGGATCAGGCTGGAGCCAAAGTCACAACGACCCTGAAAGGTAGTATGGGCGAGAGGATCAATAAAGCTCTTTACAAAGTGGAGGAGAAAAAACAAAAGAGGGCGGCAAGGAGAGCACAGGTCAGTATCAGAGAGGCTGGGTCTGGTTAAATGGAGGGGATTACAATCTGCCATAATATCACTAGAGTATTTCTCCTCAAAAATTTTATATTTATAGCTTATTCAGTGGTTAGAAAAAAGCCTTCTAAAGTTTCTTTTAACAAAATTTTTATTGAAAATGTTATCAAGAATTACTTTAATTTCAAAATTTTAAATGAAATAGTTGCCTGTTTTATATCAGTGGGAAGAATTGTACAATACAAAACCTGATGATGACTATGAGGACCCAGCTGATGTTGCAGCCATCAAAGAAGCCAAAGATAACATGGGAGATTACAAACTGAAGACGGCCAAGGACTATGTTGTGCCTGATCACCTTAGGATGAATGTGGAGAAAGCTAGAGGCAGACTCCTTATCCTGAAAGATCTAGTATGTGTTCTAAACATGCAAGAATCCCTTGTGAATTGGAAACTGAGAATATAGAGTATATGTATTGAAATAACATGTTTAATATTTACAATCAAGCTTTGACAAAACCACTTTTGATCTCATTTTCGTTTTTGAACTTTATGTGCCTTTCTTGGATCCAAAGTGAACTTGTCCAAGTTTTTTGGCTCCAGATCCTAGTACATGCATATGCATCATGATTTGAATGTTTAGAGAATTAAAAGTATCAAGGAGATTTTTGTTTTCTGTAGATACATGAGCATAAATACAATTTCAATCTCCGTCTGCTAAAAATAAGGGACAAAAAGCTTAGTGTGATTGAAGAAATCCGAGAACTGGTGGCAAACCTGGAAGATGTTCAGTCCCACTTGGCGAGAGATAAGCACAAAAAGATTCCTCCAATACCCAGAATGTACCCTGATGAAATGCCTGAAAAGTATGTTATATTGTTGGTACAGATGTCACAATCTTAAATATTCAGAAACTGCTTGAATCACTACATTCATTTATTTAATATACAGTTTGTTTATTGATAGTTATACCTGGACAATCCGACATGTATAACAATTTTGGCTAAAATAAGGATTGATATAATTAAGCTTTATTATACAAATTCTGATTTTTATCTCCAATTTGGCCATAATTATGATATCAGTATAGCATTGGTTGATCATATCTGGTATACTATATTTTTGTAGGAAACTTGAATACACCCGGGATACTCTTTTAGCCTTTAAAAAAGAAATGGAAACGAAGGAAAAAGAAGCCAAAGGTGGAGGGGGTGGTTTCGGTGGTTTTGGAGGATTTGGGAATACTGACACAGCAAAGGACAAGGTAGCCATTTTATCTATTTATTGACAGTTGCTATGATTTAAAAAAAAAAAAAAGGTCATATAAGGAAATGAATAGTACTTGCAGTTTAAACATGTATTTTTTTTTTTAAGGGAGGATCACCTACACCAAAACCTAGTACTATAATGAGTGAATCTAAAGGCGGAGAGGGTGAGGAATTGATTGAATTTGATACCTCACCACTAGAAATGGAGATGAAGGAAGCCATGGAAATTAAGTAAGTCTAACACACATTTCCAAATCAACTTATTTTGAATTTGGTGTTCAAGGAGCAGCGGAATATTAATCTGTTTCATAATATGGCCTTTTTAATAGATTGATTTATGATCAAGACCGGCTTCTAAAGAGAATTGAGGAGTTGCTATTGAATTTCGATGCTGAGCTGCGGTTGTTAAGACATGACAAGTTCAAGCTGGATATTGTGATGAAGAATGCCGACCTGAGGTAAATTAAAGCAATAAAGCAAAGTTTTTCAAGTTGTGCTGTGAGTTGTATACAAAAAAAAGTGAAAAAGGCAATGTTTTGATAAGATTGTTTGTTTTAACAGACAGGTAACACTGTTTGAGGAGTTTGTGTTGCTGAAGGAGTATGAGAAGAGAGAGGATGTAATGGAGGCCAAGGTGACAGGAAAACAACAGGAGAAGCTGGAGATGCAGGCTAAGGTTAGAACAGTAGACAGGAGTCTGGACCAGTAATGTTGAATAAAATAGATTCCTTATTTTACGAAAGTACTTTAAATCCTGTGATTCCAATAGATTGTGTCAAATTGCAGATATAATATAAAATTGCAAGCGCACCTACCGTTAATATTTTGTATAATTTCATATATAGTTCATAACTGCCAAGTGACATGTAATGTGATATTATCAAGGATTTTAGGAACAACTTTATTTTTCTATATATTTAAATACATAACATTTTCCTCTTTAGATAATTGAGTTGCAAGGAAAGCAGGATTTGAAGAAGAAAGAGATTGAGAAGCTACAGGAGAAAGAGAAGCAGTTGTATGCTCAGTTCCAGGCCTCGCTGGGAGACAACAATAAGTTTGCTGATTATTTGACCAAAGTTTTCAAAAAGAAAATCAAGAGAGCCAAAAAGAAGGTTACAGATGGAGAGGGTACATTTGCTTCACTGATAGCATTCAATCTTCTTTTTATCAAAATCCAAGATATTCACTTTTCTAGCTACAAGTACCTGTATGATTTTTCCTTGATATTATATATTGAATATGGAAAACCTGACTACTTATTTCATTGACTTTCTCTAATCTGCAGGTTCTGATGAGGACAGTGATGAAGATTCTGATGATGAGTCTGACTGGGATGAAGATGATGAAGAGTCTGAGGAGGAAGGAGGCTATGACCTTGACATTTGTCCACCAGGATGTGATCAGGTTATTAAAGTTTTAATTGCGTCTATGTTCTTCGTTGTAAATACCCTCAATCAAATTAAGGCAGTCTGTACCAAAGTCAACCATCAATCCTTCATTTCACAAATAAACTTTTTACAGAACATCTATGATAATACATGTCAACTGAGAGAAAAGAAGCTGGACATTGAGGAGGCCCTCCAGGAGGAGAAGAAGAACAACGATGGTTTGAAGAAAGACATAGAGAGCAACAACAAGAAACTTAAAGTGGTGGACAGTGCACTCAAGGCTGCTCAAAATGAGCTGGAGGCTTTCCAGGTATCATGAGATTGGAGATAACAGAAACTAGACTTGTTTAAAATGTTTTGTCTAGTTATCCTTCTATTTTTCAATCATTCTATCACAAACTACAGAACATATCATGTTAAAACTTCTTTTTTCAATGATCTATTTTTTGCTTTTTTGATCTTTTTTTTAAATCGCAAAATCAAAATAAGTAAAATGTGTGGCAACTATTGTGTTCCGCAAAAGGGAAAATTTTAAGAATACCCAAAAATTTACTCACACAAATCAAAAAGTTTATAGTTTTAAAACAAAGACAACAAGATTTACAATTTGCTTAAAAACCTGGATATACGTTACTCTGAATGATGTTGGATCTCCTTGTCTGTTGTAGCTAGAGAAGCAGCAGAAATTGAACGAGTTGGATGTGGTGGTGACACTGAAGCTCCACCAGATTCAGTACATGATCAATGGCGTCCTCCCCCAGGACCTGTCCCAGACCCTAGTGTTCGAGTCCCACGGGGTCACCCGCCTACAACAGAGAATCAAGGAACTGGAGCATGAGAAGCACATGCAGAAGAAACACATGAAGTCAGTATATTTCAACAAAAGATTTCAATCGCATTGATTATTAGCTGACATTAGCCAATAATCAATTATTATATTCATAATTGTTTGTTTGGAATTATGCAATCATCCTAGATTTTTTAGAACAATTTAGGTTATATTAATCCGATAGAATTCAATAAGGAATACTTGATTATTTATTTGTCATTCTCATCTTTGCCAGGGAATCGAGGAGAAAGCATGTGCAGCTCATTAAGGACAGGAAAGTGTTCGACAGCAAGATTTCAGAAATGGAGGAACGCACCAATGAAATGATGATTGCTAAGTTCGGAAGAATTGTGGATCTAGAAAAGTTAGAAACAATTACTGTGAATAGGCAGATTGAGGAGTTAAAAGAAAAGTTACGCCTTACAGAAATTCAGTGTGCAGAGGAATTAGTGGAGTGGGATGTAAGTAAAATATTTATATAAGAATTACAGCATTTAAATTGTATATTTGGATGTGTATTATAGTTAATGCATTCAATTTCTCAAATGTATTTAATGTTCTCATTGTAAGATCTGTATTTCATTTGTAGGAAAAGATTGCAGAAAAGAAAGCCAAAATCACAGCACTTATTCGTGATAATACAAACAGACTTGATCAATTATGTATATTGCTGAATGAAAAGAAATCGTTCGAGGGAGAACTGGACTCGAGACAAAAGAGCTCTGTAAGTGTCATCATTTGTGGGGGGTTTTTTTTGTTAAGACTTGAATGTGCTAAGTTAAATCTTAATTAGTGCTTCCTGGTACACTGTGAAATGGATCAAATTTATCTTGCATGCGTAATGATTACATTCATCATTTGCAAGAAGTTTTTCATTTTACAGTATTTTAAAAACTGATACGGTACTATAAATAAGAAAATAAGAAATAGTACAAGAATATTTGATAATGGTGTTTACAATTATCATAACTGTTAATTTGAATGTAACAATAAAAAAATACTTACCGTAAATGTTCTCTTGTGCAGGGTCAGGAGTTTTCAGGAGCTAGGAAGGCTGACATCAGAGAGAGACAGAGGCTGATACAGCTAGTGCAGCTTCAGGCCCAGGAGATTGACGCCCTAAAGGAGGAGATCATGTTGCTGTCCAGAAAGGGGGGACACATTCTGCCCCCGGCCCAGCCACCACTACCCCAGAGTCCCCCCAACATGAGGCCAATCAGCAACTGAGTCAAGGCTGAATTTATCTGAAGAACCAGTCTTTTTAATGACATGCTTGCACTTCGTCCTTTGCAAATACTTGATCCATTATTTACTTTTAATGTTAAATATGTATGATCTTGTGAATCCACGTACAAGAATGTGATATATTATTTATTCACATATTCCGTCCTTACATTTACAAACTGGAAGACAATGATATAGAAGTTTGTAATCTGTGATAGCCTTTCATTATTGAACATTTGTTATTTTATTATGAGAATCTGAAGTCTGGAAATACATTTTCAAGGTGTGCTTGATTTATTGAATAAATAAGTCACATCACTTTAATATGTGTGTTTATTTCTTAATATAAGCCCATACAATTTCTGTTTAGTTAAAGAAGATATAATGCATAAATATAAAGTAGCTTAATAAATTGTCACTTTATATGTATTTTATGAAAAACTCAATCAATTAGAAACCGCTTGCAGGAAAAGTTTAGAAATGTAATAGAGCTTGGATTTTCCATCTACCAACAAAGTCAAGAATACATGTACAAATGTATACATGTATGTGATAGTAACCTGATGCAAGAACTGTGTCTACTCTGATTTACAAAGAAAATAGAGGTATCATTGAAGTAAAAGCAGGGTCAAGTATGCATACAGTTTGAATTACAAAACTTCAATTACATTTGCAGTAAAAAAAATAACACAGAAACTTTATCAATATACCGGTAATTATAAAGGTAACTTTATTTCATCAACAACTTAATATACAATAACACTAAAAAACACAAAAATCAATATATATCACATCATGTCAGATTTGGGTAATCGATACACTCCCCCTGAGAATAACAACTTTTGGTCCCTCACTTTAGAATCCAGAAAACGCTTGAGTTCTGGCACACTGCACTCTACAGCAGAAGGTCCTTGCATGGCAAACATCCTTAACATGCTGTGAATGCGGTCTATAGTCAAACTTTCTAAGTTTGTCAACATCCCCACAATGTACGACCAGAAAACCTGAAATCAGAAGAGACTCGTCAATCACATAACATCCTTTGAAATTTCCGAACTATTTAAACTTGTTCATTAAATTTGGAATTTAAAAAATTTTGTTAAATGAATATTGAAAAGATTGCATCAGATTGGTAGGTGATGAATACTGTCATCCACAATCAGTGTGTAAATTTTCATTCCTCATTTGGCATACTGTTTTATATATATATATATACAATGTAAACCACTCTGAATAAATCCAAACTCAGCATTTACACATGTTGTATAAATTATTCCTTTCTCTTGAACAGTGGTATATTTGCATAACTGTAACATTAAAAATATATTTTTGAACATTACACACACTGGTAATAGAACCTTGATTTGACATAAAAAACAACAAGAGGCCCATGGGCCACATCGCTCACCTGAGGAACAATAGGTATGATAAAATCAGCTCAATGGAGTCATAATACAAACTATCTGGACAATATACAATAATTCATGTAAATCCTGTATAAATAAAATCCATTTTCCCCTGGATATTCTAATGTTTATAATCATTAGTCCCTTTTCTAACAGGATGATTTTATAGTCATATCATGTGTTGAGTATTGCAGTTCTCAAAAAGATCCCTAACAATAGTTTATATATGGGATATAAACGTACAGTAAACTCTCAACCTTCTCATGAGGCCAAAGAATTGTCCTGGGGCCAAAGTCTTAACAATTATAAAGAATCATCTGGCTGATTAGTTTCTGAGAAGATTTTTAAAGATTTACCCTATAAATTCCTTTGTTAAACTTTGACCCCCCCCCCCCCCCATTGTGGCCCCACCCTACCCGTGGGGATCATTATTTTCACAACTTTGAATCTACACTACCTGAGGATGCTTTCACACAAGTTCCAGCTTTCCTGGCTGATTAGTTTCTGAGAAGAAGATTTTTAAAGATGACTCTGTTTATTCCTATGTAAAACATCGACCTCCCATTGTGGCCCAAACCTACCCCCAGGGGTCATGCTTTTCACAAATTTGAATCTACACTAACTGAGGATGCTTCCACACAAGTTTTAGCTTTCCTGGCTAATTAGTTTCTGAGAAGAAGATTTTTAAAGATTTACTGTATATAATCATATGTTTAACTTCAATCCCCCATTGTGGCCCCAACCTACCCCCAGGGGTCATGATTTTCACAACTTTGAATCTTCACTACCTGAGGATGCTTCCACACAAGTTCCAGCTTTGCCTTCGAATTAGTTACTGAGAAGAAGATTTTTAAAGATTTACTGTATATATTCCTATGTTAAACTTCGATCCCCCATTGTGGCCCAACCCTACCCCCGGGGGTCACGATTTTTACAACTTTGAATTTACACTACCTGAGGATGCATCCACACAAGTGTCAGCTTTCCTGGCTGATTAGTTTCTGAGAAGAAGATTTTTAAAGATTAACTGTGTATATTCCTATGTAAAACGTTGATCTCCCATTGTGGCCCAAACCTACCCCCGGGGGGTCATGATTTTCACAAATTTGAATCTTCACTACATAAGGATGCATCCACACAAGTGTCAGCTTTCCTGGCCAATTAGTTTCTGAGAAGAAGATTTTTAAAGATTTACTTTTTATATTCATATGTTAAACTTCGACCCTCCATTGTGGCCCCACCCTATCCCCAGGGGTCATGATTTTCACATCTTTGAATCTACACTACCTGAGGATGCTTCCACACAAGTTTCAGCTTTCCTGGCCGATTAGTTTCTGAGAAGAGGATTTCTAAAGATTTACTCTATATATTCATTTGTTAAACTTCGACCCCCCATTGTGGCCCCATTCTCAGGTGAGCTAAAAAGGTTAAGTTTACAATTCAATAAGTTGGTTTCTGGAAGAACAGATTTTGAAAATTTTCGTAATAAATATTGACAATTTTTTTTACTTTTTAAAGCGCTAAGCATAGCTCAGCCCTTTATGGTCGTTAGACTTCAACTTCCAGTGCATCGAATAACCGCCCCCTCTAAGCAAAAGTATACATCATTTAAACTGGTTAGGGAACCAGTTTCAGGGGTTTATGCACATAACTGCATGGGCTATTGTGAATCTAACTTACGGGTTATTGTGAAATTAATGTACGGGGCTTACATACATCATTGCAGGGACTGTCATAATATAATATAGTGCGTATACAGAAGCTGAAATGCTATATACATATATCTGTTATATACATACAGAAGCTGGGTTAGCGCTTTTCAGTACTATCAGTACTTTGATTTAATCTTAAGCTTTTAAGATCTGTGTACAAACATAGAATTGTTAGCAAATCTCTGTATCTTGCTTATAATTCGAAGCAAACACTAAAAAATGGTTAGTAAATAGAAATTGTTAACAATTAAACACAAGAAACATGCACTACATGTATAACAAATAAAGAACACAATTTATTTTTTCGAAATGAATCATATATATACATGTATATACCTACATATTTCCGTAAGCGATATCAAACTCTATTTAAACTGAATAAACTCGAGAAAATGCCGAGCATCTCAACAAAAACCTATTGCATTAATCTACCGTTACGCAAAAAATAATGCCGAATTACCGATAGAATGAATTGTATTTCAGTACTCCTACATCAGATTTTGCTTAATTTGCGCAGGTAAACAGTTAACGTAACTGTTTGATTTACCGAAGTCCCTGTTTGATTTGATACGTAAAAATCACGAAATACAGACGACAGTTTCCAGGTTACAAAGCATAAATAATGAAAACGAAACGAAAATCAGAACAAGCTAACATCAACGTCATGTGTGAAAACTGTCAATGCATTGAAATATTTAGCCTCAATTTACTTCACAAAATCGGCACCAATATATTTTTCATGTTTAAAAAATTTCCCTTCATACGCGAACTGTTGCACAACAAGCAAATTCATCATAGTCAGATCGACCCTTTTTCGTATAATGTCATGGCTGCTTTCAACAAAGAACCTCGTTTTAGAAGTATGGAATACGAGTCTTGGTAAAATGGGTAAGCAAAACCGAGCCGTGGCAAAATAAAAGCCGGGGCAGATCGGCAATCGTCAATTCCAAATACGCATTATTTTGCAGCAATAATTACAGCAAATACAAATATACTGGTCCATCAATTATCCTGAAATTTTAATGAGATTGGCAGATTAATAACTGCTTATCTTTTGTTTTGCCCAGGCCAAGTCTTGTCTACCCATTTTACCGGATGCCGAATCCGAGGCTATTAAACTGATTGAAACACGGCTTTCCTTTATTATTATTTTCGTAATAACTCAGATTTGAAACAGAATTAGACCTTAATTTTTGCAATTTATATTTTCCTTCCCATAAGGATAATTTATGCTAAACTACGTTGAATTGGAATCAGTAGTTCTTGAGAAGAAGATTTTTAAAAATGCACCCCCCTTTTTCTACATTTTCAAGGTTTTCTCCGCTTTGAAAACAGATCGGACTTTTATTTCTGCAATTTATATTCGCCCTCCCATAAGGATGCTTTGTGCCAAATTTGGTTGAAATTGGATAAGCGGTTTTAGAGAAGAAGTTCAAAATGTAAAAAGTTTACAGACGGACAGACGGACAGACGGACGGACAGACGGACGGACGGACGGACGACGGACAAAAAGTGATCAGAAAAGCTCACTTGAGCTTTCAGCTCAGGTGAGCTAAAAAAAAGGACCTAAAATTTACAATTCTAATGCATATAAGTATAAAGAAAAAATATAATTTTTATTTGAAGCATCAAAGGACAAAATCCTGACAAAAGGCAACCACACCCCCCCCCCCCCCCCCAAAGATATTTTACATGTACCTGTAATTCCTCCTCTCTCTGGGTCTGAGCAGAAGCCATTGCAGACTCTGCCTCGTCGTCATCGGTGACAATGATGTCATGCATCGCTCGACCTTTGTGTTCTTCCACCAGCACAAACTTGTCTGTGGCCTCCTCCCTCAGCAGACCCTGTGTCTGCCAGTACGCTATTTTTCTCCTCAGGGCTGTGGCTGGCATCTGCAGTACATTGCTCAGCTCCTCCACAGTCCAGGTTTCTGCAATCACACACAGAATATTGATAGCAATGATTGGCATCGTTTACATAATAAATTATTTACATATTATGTATAAAGAGAGATGAGAGATGTATACATAAAATAAGCATTGTTTAACTACCTTGTGACTGGAACTGAATAATTATGGCAGCATGAACTGGAGATACATTAAAGTTAAGTGTTCGATCCTTCAATTCCACATCAATATTCACCAACCCTATCAAATAAAGTTCATGATTTATACACCAGTTTAAATAGCGTAAAATATTAGCATACAAATCATTTTTCACTGAAGTGAAATTTTGCATGCCGATGTACAACGTACATGTACATACATTTCAATACAGTTAATTGATCAAATATCAAGAGACAGCCCAAAAAGGCTGAAGTTAAAAGTTCCTGTATATTCTTACCTAGATGGGGCTTCCAATTCAGAGTTCTGTTTCCTTTGAGAGCTTCAAACTTTTTCGTGTATTCCTCCAAAGATTTTTGCATGACCTCTGGTAGCTTGATCTTTTCTTCTCGAAAGGCAGGCCAGAACTGTGCTGAAAGCACCATTGCGTTGACTTCAATTTCCTGTAAAATACAATGCACATGATTGTTAGAGAAAACTATATATGGTACTAATCTTACACCTTTATTGATCATTTGTCCAGTTTAATTCACAGAATCCCTTTACCTCTCGTTTTGCAGCTTTCAGCCTCTCATCCATTACCCTTGAATTAAGTCTCTTAGAATCAGCCACATCCTTCAACATAACCTCACAGTAATGAAGCTGAGATTCTCCAAATCTTAATTTTAAAAGCTCCAAGTAGCGAATTTCCTTCACTATTTCATAATTAAATTGTGTCAATATTCGATCAGCGAGAAGTGTTCGATATTCTTGAACAAAGAGTTCTTTGCTTCCGTAAATGTTCACCAACATGCTGATAATATCCGAAGCCCTTCTGCTCTTCGATGTGGTTCCTGTATTAATATTAAAAACATCCAAGTTGTTTTAAAATACATGCATATATATATTGGCAGATTTATAATTTTTTGTAAATACAGTTCTGGAAAGTTCTATGTATCTTACTTGGATCAGCATCGACTGGATCAGGCATCCAGTTCTCCCAATCATCCAGCTCATCGTCACTACTACAGCCATCATCCAGCAATGGCTGACCTTTCTGAAGTTCATCCAGCAGTTCATTACTGCCATCATCTGTCAGATTGCATACTATTTGCCTCACGGTGTCGTCTCTGGACCTAAATGTACATTTTAAATAATATCATTCTTCATTTATTTACAAACAATATTTACATAATTACATTTAAATAATTGAAAGCAGTAGTGTGTGCGAAACTTTAGATAAACAATCATTCTTGATCCACTACGCTCACTATCACTTTTGAGCAATACCTGAGATATCGTCTCACTGGATCACATACAAGCTCCAAGATAACGCCAACAGGATCTAATATCCGGAGTGCACGAATAGCAGCGATGTATGCCGTCAAAATGTCTGATGTATTCACACCTAAATAACAGTTACAGACAGGTTAAGTATAGGCATAAAGTTAACCCTTTTTATCAAAGCAATCATACATGTATTTAAACAAAAATAAATGTTTTAAAACCTGGATGTAAAAGCCTAGTTTCCAAAGCAGTCTTCAGAGATGTGACCAGTGTTCCTCTCAAGTCTGTTTTTTCTAAACACACTTTCAAGTCAAGAATGGCAGGCTCTGACTCTGGAAACTCGATGATAATGTTAAACAGCTGATCTATGTGTGTCTTTGCAAAGGTCTCATACATAAAGTGAAGTAGTCTCCCTTTAAATCCTTCTATACAGTCAGCATTTGTATTTCGGCAATTTCCAGAGTATACTAGGGTTAGCCAACCTAACACTTTACTGTCCAGCCACTGCAAAACAAAAAATTTTTTAGTTAATACCATAAAAAGAGCAATTACAGCTTACTCCACTTATACTGAAATCGCTTATTTTGAAATTCCGCTTATTTTGAAATACAAATAAATCCCCAGTTTTTGCCTCTCATTTTCTTTGCATTGATATAACGGATATTATGAAATCGGCTATTTTGAAATATCGTTTATATTGAAGCCACTAATCAGTCCCCATAGATGATGATAAGTTGTTTTTATAACGGTTATATTGAAGTACTCCCTAGCGGATGTCGTCACGGTTGGTGACAGTAATTATGCCAGACTGACCAGTTAATATACAAAGGTGTGAATTGATAAGTTCTCATCATGTGTGTTTTTATACTTCTTTTAAAAAGTAAACTTTATTCACCGTTGAGTTTTTTTGTTTTTACATATATGAATGTATTGAGGCTAGACGCAATATGGAAACCCCATGGAGAAGAAAAACCTTATCTTCGGACACTAAATACGAACTAGTTATGGCTACTGATAAAAGGACAAAGCCTAATTTCGAAATAGCTATGGGTGTTGAGATTATCGCGAGTACACTTACGATGATATACAAGCAGCGTTTAGCAGTACTGATTTGAATCGTTTGAGTCTGGTGATTTTTCTCTAAAACGTAAAAGAATGCGATCGGAGATTATGATGATGTTTAAAAAAGTTTTAAGTGAAAAAAAAGAAACTTACAAAACTTACCGATATAATTTTAATTAAACTTTCAAGGACTAATATTCCATGTAATCTGTTCACTGTATAATAGATGCATGATGACCAAATAATGTGTTCGGGTTTGGTTTTCTATGATTACATCAGGATTGAACTTTCAAAAATGGCGGCTTCATTTGCATGGTCCCCTGAATTTCAATATATCCGGAGTAGGCTGTACATATATATTTATTTATTTCTGTGCACAGTTACTCTTACTGAAGGTTAATGTAGATCATGCTTTATGTTCAAACCTATTCTGTATAAATTTTTAAAAATCCAAATATTATTTACCTCTTCAAGATTTTTTAGGTAGGAAGTTTCAAAATTTCCTTTGCATGTGTTTTCAATGTGGTGTTTAATTCTGTCATGTACAATGGAGGTCACTGCCATACCAGATACTCTCTCTAAAATTCCAATATCATCCCTGAAAAATTACAATTCATGAAATAAAAAAGCCAAGAACAGATGATAGTTGAAATTATTTTGCCAGAAGACACTTGATGCTTTTTGCTTTCTTCTAATAATTTATTAGTATATAACTCTTACATTTGTATTGCAGGTGTAGCTGTTGTTATGTAGTTTGAATAATTTCAATAAACTGTTAATTAACAGACCATGAGCACACCCTTGTATTAGGCCTGTTCTACTCTACTTACAGTTGTCGGTTGATGGTATGGAAGTTGTCCAGAATGTCCTTACACACACACTCCTCCTGTTCTTTGTCACAACCCTTGCACTCATCCTCATCCTCCTCATCTGAAAACAAATATACATAGACTACACAAAAATGAAAAGTGTTATAGGAAGAGGTGCTGCACAAAATGTTTGCACCCAAGTATGTGTGTTTGTATTGTACATCCATCAAAATACCAGTGGTACAGGATATATAGTGACCTTAAATACATGTATTTATAAATTGAGTATACTGTAACCCTTCTAAATATTTTCTATAGGTACAAAGAAGATGATTAAAGATTTATGGCCACATGCAATACATTCTCATTTCTGTGCTACATACAGACAACTCTAGAATACTTAACCTAAACCCTTGCTAAAACATTATGATTTTAAATATATTCTGGTAGAATTAAATCATCTGGTTAAATCCTCTAACTATCTACGTCAATGAGGAAGGATAAATGTAATATAATGTAATTTAGGGCAATCATATACATGTCATCAAAAAGGGTCATGAATTTAACAATTATCGGTATGCGCTTTCAGATTCATTGCAGTATGATTTTTTAACCATAAAATTATCCCATCAATAATGCAGGTGACTATGCAGTAATAAAATTACAAATAGATGGACAACTTACAGGTACAGTAAATCATGGTTATAGCGAACACACATATAATGAATTGACGCTTACAGCGAAGTGATTTTCATTCCCCAGCTTTATGACATGCTGTAAACTTGACAGATATAATGAATAACACTTATAACGAAGTATAATCGCCCGTCCCTGGGACTTCGTTATAAGCATGTTTTACTGTACTAACCTCTAACATTGGATATTCAAGTAAATATATACACCAACCTTCTTCCTCTTCATCCTCTGAAGTACTGTGATGAAACACTTTGAAAGCTTGTGAATAAAATAGTTCTACTGCTTTACAGAATTGGGCAGGCATGATGAAAAATATGATTGATTTTATCAACAGAATGTACGCTTCTGATAAATTCTTTTTATTGAACACTGTTGAGGACTTCCTGTTTTCCAGAATCACTGCCATTGAGTTTAATCTGTCTATGCAAGGCATGTATCCCATGGTTATCTCATGGAGATAATTCACAGCTTTACCCAGTTGTTTGGGCAAAAGTTCAGAGTCTTCTACCTCGAAAACTTTCCAGAAGGTTGGAGCAACATTCCTTCGAAGATCCTGCTGTAGACATTCAACAAACCATTCTTCGATCATGTAACCCAGGCCATTTTGGATCATAACATCAACTGAATTTTGAAATTCAGTTTCATTTTGTTTTCTTTGCTAAAAAAAAATTGAAAACGAGCATTAGAACAAAAGATTGCATTAAGCAATCTTAACACATTTCATATTTGCAATCAATATTTAAGTTGTCAATGAAATTTCTACCCGACAATTATTTAAAACAATTGATCTTTTGAAGCTTTATAAAAGTCCCCTGAATTATTGTTGAAGTCATTTCCAGTGTTTGAATAACTGTAAGCCACCTTGCGTGCAATGAAGCATAGATAAGTATGATAACTTTACATTGTGCTGCATTTGATATTTAATACCGATCAATTATCATGTTAACTAGAACTGTTCTTCTTTGTTATATCATTTAAGAATTAGCTGTATGATCACTCCTTAACAGTTATACATAGCCTCAAGACTTTAAGAACTGTGATTGCAATTTCGCTTTAGGAGCCGAGCAAAATCAAGAGCGATTTTTCATGACTTTTGTTTCAGATCAGTTCGAAGTTAAAAATAATGCTGCAGCAAAGCCTAAATCAATGCGACTCCTTGTACAAATGCTCATTTAGTTCAATGTTCGATTGTGTAGCTAAATAAACCTACTTCAGGCAGGTAAATAAAGCTATGTAGGTAATTCAAGCTACGTATCAAACTCTATATAATTAGTGATTGTACTGGACCTGTTTGTTATGAGACGTGCAGTATTGTTTATTAGTAATCTTTTTGAATACGTTAAAATGAATAAGAAAACATCGTAGTCATTGTGTACTGCTGGGTATTACCCTTACATTGGCATGAGCTGGAGACAAAACCTCTGTAATTATGAGCCATGCTTTGCTGATATCCTCATTGTTGATTTTTGCCGCCATGATTAAATGTAAAAGATGGAATATACAGAAGGCGAAATTATAAATTCCGGAAAAATATTAGTGCATATAGGCTAGGCCTAAATTACGCGCTTGCCGTGGATACAAATCATTTCAGACAAGAAACAACACGGGATCAAAAATGGGACTCCCGCCTTACTCTTCCTTCTCATTTTTATTAAATTAATCATTTTCTCATATTATATCTATATATTATTGGAGGTGATTTTTTTTATAGGCGTTCTTCATCTATAAATCAATGTGTATGAAACTTTTTTTACAGTACGTATAATATAAAAGTATATTTGATAAGGATGATTTTTTTCTTAAAACTGATTCTGATTGGAAGCTCCTTTGGATTTTTTCAAGCGTTCTGCCCCCCCCCCCCCCCCCCATTCACTTTTCTGTAACAATATGAAACTGGATTTTAGAACGGTATTAAGAATCCAGCGCTAAACTATACCGAATGTGCATGTTATGGGTAAAAAATATCATCTCTGTGGAGCTTGCATATATACACAACAAACTCTATATAACAGAGGTGGTTTTAATGTTGTCCATATTATTTTAGGTGAGACACCATTAAATGGGAACAACAAAGTAATAAATTGTATTTTATTATGTTGCAAACAGTAGTGTATACTTTTGTATCATTTAATAATGATAGAAATATTACATTGAATGAGGTGTAGTACTGCAATACACAGTTAAAAACTGTCCATTTTTAGTAACGAATGGGCGCTTTGGAAAATATTTTTGAACAAAACTAGTGGTTTAATACTTTATATTTTTTCTAATATCAAAAACAGTGATCGATCCACTTACTTTTTATACCTTCCATTTACCTGTGTAATTACAAGCATATTATTTATTGATGTGTATGAACAAAAAAGGATGAAAAAAAATCAAT
Organism: Magallana angulata; assembly: GCF_025612915.1. Lineage (NCBI taxonomy): Eukaryota > Metazoa > Mollusca > Bivalvia > Ostreida > Ostreidae > Magallana > Magallana angulata. The sequence goes on along the minus strand of NC_069117.1, from coordinate 24,860,970 downwards.
ACAAAAAATTCATTCTTCAACTTTTATATTCCCTCAAATTATTTTGAAAATACAATGAATACATGTGAATTATAAAAATAAACATCAACAAGAAACTGGCACTATTCTTCACGTTGGATAACGACGCTACGATCCCGCATGTATACGTTGTCGTGGACAATTTCTGTCATGCACATATCACTAAATTCTGCTGGAACTTGGTTACATTACAATTGAATTCTTTAAATCTTTTGGAAAATCGTTATCACAAAAACTGAATTTTACCCGAGTGTCAGGGAGTTGTCTTTTACAAAAATGGTTACGTTTTTGTATTGGTGTTTGGGATCTTCTCATTTGGGCAAGTGTAGATTGGTATTCCTTTGCTCTACACAGAAAAACATTATATTCCACTGACGAAATTTATGTTTCTTCTATCACTAATTCTTTGTTATATCGAGCAATTTACACTCAAGAAAACATATAACAGAATTTTTCTAATTTTGAAGAAACAAGTACTAGGTAATTCTAAAATCTATACGGCAATGCATAATGAACCAGTGCTGTGTTCGTTTATCTTGCACGTAGTAAGAGTTATCTATCTTATGAAAGAGTCAAAGTACCGTAAGCCGTAACCAATATTTATGTACCAAATGTGTTTTCATAATATATCATACAAAGTATTTGTCTACGACGGACAGGTATCTAATGGTATGTTATGGACCTGGCACATACCATTGGTATCATGCATATTTTTCATTTATGTGTACATTTTTAATACCATATAAGACATTTAGATCATATATAAAAAATACTTATATTTCACTTTTAACTTAATCCATAATAATTTAAGCAGGTTTTAATATGCAAGTATATTTGTACATACATGAATATATTTATTTCATTTTAACTGAGAACAATGGACGATTCCTTTCAGGAGCAGAGGACCGTTGTCGTACTTAAACACAATTGGCCATACTAAATAATCTACTTCCGGGGCTGGGGCGTTCCGGGAAATCATCACATCCGGGTAAAAGTTCGATCCTGGCTTTAGCTTGAAAGTAATCGACAATGGTCTGTCTTGAACACTAGAAATCCATGCACACTTCACGCAAAGTCTGATAAAGGGGTGCAGAATATCTGCCTTGACGTATGCCTTCAGATGGTGTTTTTCCGTCAAGAAAAAGAGCTTAACAAATATAACATATCAAAATTAGAATATCTTCATATATACCTGTATCTCAACAACATTTCGTACATGCATAAAAGGACAAAACCACTGACAAAGCACTCATTTAGCACAAAAAGCTTCTTGAATTGCAATAGTTTTATTCTTGGAAAACAGCACGATTCTAAGATTTTTCTTTAAAACAAACAAACATACGGACAACAAGGAAAATGTCCGCCGGTGACGTACCTGCTCGACCACTGGGAATATGTGTGTGTTCGCAGACGTTCTCAGTCTGTTGAGGTCAGAAGTTATATGCTGACTAGTTATGTCTGCCTTGTTTGGTACATGAATCTGAAAAAATAAAATAAATCAGGACTTAACAAATTACACCTGTTAGCCATCATTGAAGTCTCACAAATGGGTGAAATCGGGTCATCTCGCCCCCCCCCCCAAAAAAAATACTCTACGAGTTTGAGTTTCACATAAAAAATAGACACAATGCTAATTAAACTATTTCGAAAAATAATAAATATTATTTCAGGATTTTAAAAGCCCACCTTTTTGAGGAGATGTTGGTTTGAGGTGGGAACAAATAAGGTTTCAGTCAGGTCTCTGAGGTGTTCTTCCGATAGTTTCTCACAAAAGTCGTAACATTCCTGTAAATCAGAGGTCACAATATCAATATACTTAGCACACAGCAACATAATTGTATCAGGCAACCATAAAAAATAAATGTATTTCGTGTATGTTCTAGCATAAATCTCTATGAATTAAAATAATTGTTGGCCTGCCTCTTAAAATCATTTGTTTTGTTCCTACTAGTATAAAATCCGGTGGCTTTAATTTTGCCTGACCTGTAAAAGCTTCAGAAGTTCTTCTGCCGCCTCCCTCTCTCGGACTTTTTTCTTGTAGATGAAGTACTCAAAGGCAGGCTGCCACTCTGTTTTGTATATCTCTGACAGCAACTCTGCTACATCTTCCGGTCTAAAAAATAATTAATAGTGCAATCAAATTTAATTGTAAGTGATCCCTTTACCACTGATTCGTGTGCCAATTTATTTCTAAAAGATCCTTAATTTCAAAAGTTCCTTTAAAAGAAGATCATATTTTAGAAATGACTACGACGTCGAAGAATAGCTAAAAGATGATATGTTTTACTCAGAAAAAACAAAATTCCATTGTCCATCTTTTGTGTGTTATAACAAAGTCGTAGCTTCCATTGTGGCAATGAGGCAACTGCTTCCCAAGACTTCACTGCCATCCCCTTCCCATAGTTAATTATATATTGCAGAAAATATTTAACTTGTTTTTAGAAGGAAAGAATATTATTTAACATTTAAACAAATCCATATGTACATGTACTTTCATTTCAATATGTAAAATTTTAGTGAACATTTTGATCAACCATATCAATTATCTAGAGGCCCATGGGCCACATCGCTCACCTGAGGAACAATAGGTATGATAAAGTCAGCTTAATGGAGTCATAATACAAACAATCTGGACAATGTACAATAATAAATTTAGATCCTGTATAAATAAAATCCTTTTTTCCCCTATAGAACTCGGATAGCCCTGATTGCTGCCAATATTTAAAAGAGCAGACTTTAATCACCGCTCCTGCACATATATAGGGACTCAACGTTGCGCAGACAGGGATGACCGCACACCTACACGACCAATCGCAACTTCTTGGGCCTTTCCGGCAAGCTCGAAAAACACCTCGAATGTATTACCTAGGCGTCCATGACAACCCCCCTTTTTGTAAAACTTGATATAAATTCAACACATTTGAAGATCTGTTGAAATGTGAGTTCGACTTCATTAAAGTCAATGATATACCCTAAATTTTACCACAGGAACGACATACAATGCTGTCTAGCGATATTCATTTTAATGGGAAGCGACTCCATTTTGTATAAAATTCTAACATCCGGTGATTTTAATACATTCGAGGTGTTTTTCCGAGCTTGTCGGAAAAGCCCGAGAAGTTGCGATTGCTACACGACTCAACAGGTACCAACGTTTACGCAAGCAGGGATGACCGCACACATGCGCCAACAGCTCAACCTAACGCAAGCAGGGAGTGCCGCACACTTGCGCTAGAAAGGCGTGAACACCAGCAGGGATGACCATACATCAGTATGGTGTTCCGATGGGGCCACTTCGACCTTCGCACTTTCGCCTTTAGGTCGAAGATGCGAGAGTGCGAAGTCGCGAAGGCGAAAGTGCGAGAGTGCGACGGCGAAGGAGCGAAAGTGCGAAGATGCGACGGCGAAGCGCGAAGATGCGAAGGCGAAAGCGCGAAGGCGAAGGAGCGATACTACTATCGCTCCCTCGCCTTCGCAACTTCGCACTCTCGCCTTCGCACTTTCGCACTTTCGCCCTCGCCTTTTTTGATAGCATTCAGAAAGTCTCGGTCTATTACATAGAATTTGATGCAGGCACCGTACTCGCAAAGGTTTTCCGATTAATCCATGATATCATTGGTACGCATGCGCTAAGCCATTGTGCTTACTATGAATGTTTATAAATATTTTAATGTGTATATGTGACATTTATGTTTACCAGTGCTGGCTATGCCTAATCGTTATATACTCCATATAAAATGTAAGGTCCGCCATAATGTATACATATGCACTTCCAGACTCCTGTCACTTACCAGCTGTCTGTTTACCGTAGATCAAACACAGTAACATTCTAATTTCATTATGCGACACTCCTTGCTGGTGTATGGATCTAGAGGTGGAGAGGGGGTTCCCACCCCCACCCCCCCCGGAAAATTCAATACTAATAACTTCACACATGCAGTAAAGGGAGAGAGAAGGTCCGGATCTCATCCCCCCGGAAAATTTAATTTAATTAATTATATATAATAAAATCTCCAAAATATGTCTCGGAACCCTCCCCCACCCCCGACAAATATAATTATTTATCCACCCCACCCCCTAGAAAAGTTATGGATCTGCGCAGGCTGTTGAAAATAAATTCTAAAAAGTCCATCGTCTGCCTCAGATGTCCTTTTATACAGCTAAAATTGTCTTTAAACGAAAGAGAGCTCCATAATTATAAAAAGGCGAAGGCGAAAGTGCGAAGATGTGAAGGCGAGAATGCGATATTAGTATCGCTTCTTCGCCCTTTCGCCGTCGCACTCTCGCCGTCGCAACTTCGCACTCTCGTACCTCGACCTAAAGGCGAAAGTGCGAAGGTCGAAGTGGCCCCATCGGAACACCATACATCAGTGCTCCGCCGCAACCACCACCAATACAAGCAGGTATGATTGCACACTTGTATTAATGCAATACAGGGCAGGAATGACCGCACAACTTGTATCGAAGGTTAGAAAACACGTAGATTAGATAGAGCAGGGATTATCACACACTTATTCTTTCCATACCTGCTCAAGTTTAACCCCAAACAGACGCTCATCAGATTGCGTTAGATACTGTCCCTTTAAATGTGCCGGCCTAAAATAATTCATAGTATCTAAAAATTGGAAATCAAAAATAAACAAACTAATCTGGCCTAACCCAAAACTTCTTATGCAGAACAACTTATATACATTGAATATTTATTATTGTATAAAAATAATCATCACAATAATTGGTTAACAGTGGATGCATTAATTAAAATAATCAAGAATCAATAAATCAAGGGCAATAACTCAATACAGTAATACAAAAAGATTCTAATGAAGAAATAGGTGCCTGCTTCAATTTTATAGTCATATCACATGTTGAGTATTGCAGTTCTCAAAAAGATCCTTTACAATTGTTTATATATGGGATATTTAGCTACATCAAACTCTGAACCTTCTTGTGAGGCCGAAGAATTGTCCTGGAGCCAAAGTTTTAACAATTATAAAGAATCATTTTGCTGATTAGTTTCTGAGAAGAAGATTTTTAAAGATTTACTTTACATATTCATATGTAAAACTTCGACCCCCATTGTGGCCCCACCCTACCCCCGGGGATCATGATTTTTACAACTTTGAATCTACACTACCTGAGGATGCTTCAACACAAGTTTCAGCTTTCCTGGCTGTTTAGTTTCTGAGAAGAAGATTTTTAAAGATTTACTCTATATATTCCTATGTAAAACTTCGACCCCCCATTGTGGCCCCACCTTACACCCGCGGGTCATGAATTTCACAACTTTGAATCTACACTACCTGAGGATGCTTCCACACAAGTTTCAGCTTTCCTGGCTTTCTGGTTCTTGAGAAGAAGATTTTTGAAAATTTCTCGAAATTTTTCATTAATTTCTAATTATCTCCCCTTGAAAACGGGTGTGGCCCTTTATTTTCACAACTTTGAATCCCCTTTGCCTAAGGATAATTTGTGCCAAGTTTGGATGAAATTGGCCGAGTAGTTCTTGAGAAGATGTTGAAAATGTGAAAAGTTTACGGACAGACGGACGGACAGACGGACGACAGACAAAATGTGATCAGAATAGCTCACTTGAGCTTTCAGCTCAGGTGAGCTAAAAACGTTTGAAATATGTAGTTATACATGCATGCAAAAACTTTTAATAACGTAACAATTTGTAGTTATACCTGCATGCTAAAACTTTTAATAACGTAACCGCCGGTAAAATTACGAAATTTCTGTTCGAGGACAAATAGGACTTTTACATTTTGAAACTCCCAAAATTCATTTTTTTTTCCACTCATAATTGACAATATGACAATATTGCAATTCAATTTTCGATAGTACCTGGCTGTGTTGATTTCAATGGGGTGGGGAACATGGAGGTTCCCTGCCCCCCATCCTCTCCCTGTTTCTCGTTCCCCTAGCCTCAGTTTTTCTAGCTCCGATTCTAATTCGATAATTCTCTCTTCTCTGTAACAAACATTGAAAAGACAAAACATATAATTTTATACAAAACAGATTCCAAGTTCAATTATAAAGTCATTTTATTCGCTCAAAGTCATGTAAATGGACAAATCCCGCTGAAGGCTTATCAATATAGCTTATCGTGTAAATCGGTGTTAATTTTTTTGGGAAAATGAAGAAAAAAATGACAAATTATTAGTAAGATACCGACCTTGTGAGGTTGTCTCTCTCCCCCGGTGCCTTTAAGGAAAAAGAAAACAATCGTATCGTTATTCTTGGTCCAATCCAACGAAAAGTAAGTTTATATGACATAACTTGAATATATGTACGTATTGGTTAACTTTAATTAAATGTGTTTATTTTAAGCGATTGGGTATAACATTTTCTTATATTTACATAAACCATGTATTATTCCCTCTATTTCTTAATAGAGAAACTTATAGTTAATTCTAAACTCTATAGAAACAGCCAGACTGAAAATTAATATACATGCAACGATCAATTGGTCGAAATCTACAGCGGTTTAAACTGACAAGAAAGTGGCAGGACCAAAATTGACACGCCCTGTTTATCGATTGGCCAAGACCTACAACAACCTAAGAAAAATCACGGACTGCACGAAATAATCATGGTGATGTCAGATTCAAAGTCTCACAGACGACGATTTGGCTGTTTCTTTTAGCTAACGTTCTTACGTACATTAACAGTAATTTAGTGAATTTTACTTACTTTTACGCTCAATCAATCAATAAGTTAATAGAAAGATGTTAATATAAACAACCGAAATTTGAGTGTCATTTGTTGAGTTATAAGCGAGTTACAGAGCTTGAAATTCTTCGCTATGGAAACAAAGCGTTTGTTTACATTTTGAACGTTGAAGTAAAAATTTAAGTTTTAGACCTAAACCGAATGTGTTAAACGTTAGGAACTGTTTTATATGCTTAAAAAAATAAGAAGATATATAAATAAGCTGGAAAAAGGTTTTTTACTGGTATATTGAACCTATGTAAACAAAAACAGGGCACGAGCCTTGTTAACATGACAAAGAAATGTGAGCTCTGTATCTTGCTTATAACTCTACGAATGACTCTTAAATTTTATTTGACCATTAGAAATGCATTTCTAAATTATTGTAAATATTAAAAACATAAAAATAGAATTTGACCAAAATCGTGACCATGCCCCTTTAAACAATAAAATGCTTTCTTGGGTGATTCATCCGGGATATGAAGATAGCGACATTGCAGAAAAAATAAGTAACCCGCGTTAGCGGGTTATGTACATTTTTTCTGCAATGATCGTTACCTTCATAACCCGAATGAATCACCAAAGATTATATAAACATCTTTCCTTTAGCTAATATTGATTATGAAAAGTAAGTAAAATTCACTAAATTACTGTCAATAAATACGTTAGCTATAAGATTCAGCCAAATCGTCTCCTGTGAGACTTTGGGTCTGACATCGTCATGATTATTTCGTGCAGTCCGTGATTTTTCCTAGGTCGCTGTAGGTTTGGACCAGTCGATAAACTGGGCGTGTCAATTTTGGTCCTGTCACTTTCTTGTCAGTTTCAGTCGCTGTAGATTTCGACCAATCGATAAACGGGGCGTGTAGATTTCAGTCTGGCTGTTTCTATAGAGCTGTGAATTAACTATGTTTCCGTAAGAAAAAGAGGAATATAATACATGGTAGATGTAAATATATCCCGAATGAATCACCAAAGAAAGCACTTTATTGTTTTTAAAAATATACACATGCTATTTGGACTGAACAGCTGTTACACTCAAATGAGATACGGTGTAGTTAGTATATCTATGAACATTTAACAATTTATCAATGCTAAAAAGTACCATAGTATACAAATGTATACAGTATATGTTAATGACATGTAGCATTGCTGTTCATCGACGTCGATTGAGATTAACAATGCATTTGAATTAAATTATCACTTTCTGATTATATGGGTTTTTGCAATAACACAATTACGGTATCTTGATATCAAAATTATAATGATGCACTGCTTTGATAACGAAAATATTTTTCTCTACACAGATAGGGTCTACACAGCGACAGTATACATTTCTACATGTATCTGAGGCTGATTGACGTTTTACAGATATATAAAGGTAAGGTCGCTCACCCTTTCTTCCTCTGTCTTGTAGTCTATATTCTCCTCCACCCACTGCAACAAAATCATTTGTAATAGATAATCCAAAATGTCTAACAAGCAATCTTGAATTAAGAAGAGAAAACATAGTCCTACACTCGGAACATTGCCATCGAGGTAAATTTTTATGATTGGAGCAAACTGACTCATGGGATATGTTACATATAGGCAATACTGTAAACCAATTATATATATATATATATATATATATATATATATATATATATATATATATATATATATATATATATATATATATATATATATATATATATATATATATATATATATATATAAGGAATAAGGAATCATTCTTTGAGTATTATGAGGTGATAATTTCGGTCGGGGCGTGATCAAATCCAATAAAGCCCGAAGGGCTTTATGATAGATTTGATCACGCCCCGACCGAAATTATCACCTCATAATTATATTAATATAATTTTTAGCCATCGTACGGTTAAATATTTTAATATAAACAAGCAAATCCCGCCTCAATTTGGCGTCATTTGTATTATGGGTTATATAGTACAAAATCGATACGTAGTGTTATCACAGGCAAAGACACCGGGAAAAAAAAAAATAAATATATATATATATATATATATATATATATATATATATATATATATATATATATATATATATATATATGACAGTCTTTATGAACTAATTTAGCAATAGTTCATCGCAAAATAAAATTCACCGCGAATAACAGTCTTTATTAATGCAAATTACCGTAAACATGGTAGTAAACGCGTGCGGATAAATATTCACGAAATCCGCGATCGATATCCATCATTGCGAAACAGTTGTTTGTTTATTTATGCCCATGAAAAATCGTTAAAAAGAAAAATAATTAATATTTTAATAACTTTTTATAATATACGTATCAGTTTGCGTCCAAAATTTGGAATCTGTGAAGATAAAAACGGAATTTTGACTGATGTTCCAAGGTATTACTTACAATTCGCTCTGCCTCCACCAAGGCGTCCCGGAAAGGTGCGCTGTTGACGATAAGTGTCCCCCCTTTGAAGTTTCTTACAGATGCAGCAATAGGTGCTGCCCAGTGTGGGAAAGCTTCATCTGGGCTAACACTCCGCGAGGATCGCAAATCTTCACTCATTCTACGTCTATCTACAAACGGAATGTATTTAAATTGGTGTGCTTTTTTAAATCCCAAGACGCCCAAATTCAAAAGCAGTTAGTATATGATCCCTCTAATGGAATATCCGACGGACGGGTTTAAAATTGAAGATTGACCAGCAAAACAAAACATGCCTATATAGAGTGCATAAATGTGTAATTATGTCTGCTTTATATAGATTTTGAATATAACCTATACTAATTGGCATTATTATCTCACATTTGATAAGATTTTTTTGACAATAAGTCAGAAGAGATTACAAGAAATTTGAACCCTTCACCATGAATTAGTCTATTCTTCTGAATGGATTTCTCTCTGGTGGCATGCTATAGCTCTCAACAGAAAGTTCGCAAAAGTAGGGCCCTATTCAAATGCTCTTTGACTACCTATAGAAAGCTATGACCAAACATTGTCTTCTCAGTGATCCTTTGGGCAGGTTTCAACGTACTTCCATATCAGTTGATAACCTATTCATACTTCCATCAGGCACTACCTTCAGTCCCACTAATTCTAACCTAAACATCAAAATGGAAAGGACGTAAAGATAGGAATTCACTTAAATCGCCCTCTTTGACGGGTTTACTAACGCCCTCTCGATGGCCAGTTTCTGGTTTATTTCAGCTGATCACTACACTTATTGCATGTCCTAGCATCCATCTACCAATCTTTCCCAAAAGTAAGCATACATACAATGTACAATACAAGATAAACTTTAAATCCTTCTGTTTAAATTCTTTGAATGTTTTTTGTAAACAACACCTTTTATATACACATATCTCCACCACCTGTTTTACATAAAATAACAAGGCGCAGATAATGATGATCTACATCGCATACCATTAATTCCTTCAACGCGATACCGATTAATATGCCATTATACCATGTATGATCACGGCCGGTACATGGCCGGTAAATCATCATGGCCGGTACATTAGAGACTTATACAATGAGACAACGTACAACAAAACCTGAGCAACCAGTCAATAGCACTACCTTGATACGGTTGGTCCATTATTGTCAGCACACTAGTCCACACCCAGGTACCTTACTTCCTCCACTGCTGGTTTAGCTCTAGATCACTGGTTTTCATGCTTGATGCGCTTGTCTCATGACGAAACACGGAACCCTATCCACCCAGAGTATGTAATTTGACACACTGAGAATTATCTGGATTGCCATCGAAATCTGGGACACAATAGCATGTTTTTCGACTCACGGCTCAGGCAAATCTAGTTTCATCACCATATATCACAAAACCAGTCGAATAAGACCCATACTTGTCAAACACACTGAACACTGAAGGCTTGTAAAACTCTGTTCATCGAAACTACAAACGTTCACTTCGGTTTAATTATTTGGACTGTTGTTTTCTTCGGTGATGGTGCATCGACCGGAAAATCGACACAACCTTGAGAATATTTGTGTGTTGTTGTGGGGGGGGGGGGGGTGGGGAGGGGGGGTTGAAAAAAGGGGGTGGGTCAATACACAAAAACGTGATGTGAATCCCTAGAAGCGCGTATGAGAAAAAAACGATAAAGAGATTCTTTGATGTTTTCTAGTTTACAAAATAATGATGAATTAGTAGACATGAATCTGTATTGATGTGTCCTTTAGGAGAGCAACATCTTGATACGTATCGATGGTATGCACTTAAAAGGCATAATAAAGAAGGAATTCGATATTTCCGTTCTGCGACGTATTTTCTTTAGATATGAATATATTTAAAGATCAATTTTTTTCATGTGTCAAGAAATTAACCATCAGATCTACCAAACACTCTCAGATATGATTTATTTACCTATTAACTATTATTTTGTAAAAAAAAAAAAAAAAAAATCAATAAATTTTATATTTTAAATTTGGGTATTTTCTTAAGTTATATAGAGCTCTTCATCTGAAAGAGATCAGTACAGTCTAAAATATGGCCACGAACATCGAACCCTCTTAGTCAACTTTGCAGTAAGACTAAATGCCACCAACAGTGAGAATATAAGTTTTTTCCAAATAACATGTAGTATCCATATTCCCTTAGAAATATGGCTATATAGTAGCATTTTTTCCTCAGAAATTTGCTTTATAAGTAGCCAGCTTTTTCTCTGGAAAATTGGCTATGTAGCCAAATTTTCCCAGGGAATAGTTTACTTTTTATTATACTTTCATGTTAAATACTGAAATCTGATTGGGTTAGACGCAGTTGATAATCCGTTCTATTACCCTCAGCGTTAGCAACACACTTAGCAACGGGTAACACAACGAATTGTTACATGCGCGTAAATTATGCGCGTACGGTTCGCCGTAGAACTCACGTCATTTCTATATAAAAGCAGTAAAAATATTCTCTAAAATTAAGAAATTCAGTATAATAAAATAAATAGTGCCTGTTTGGGAGGATAACAGTTGAAATTAACACCCCTCGAAAATCGGTTGACAATGGTTTCCTCGGGGTGTCAATTTCAACATTAAACTATAAATGAAAACTTGTAACTTTCCTTGTAAATTGTAGAAAGGATTTTTCTCTCTGGTTATTCACAAGGGGAGGGGGGATGTTCAATATTTACATTTATTAATAGTGAGTAAATTGATCACTTTTACTAAAATGATTTAAAAATTTAAATTGAATATGCTGGGCTTCCTTTTTTGAAACATAAAAAAGAAGAAATTACCAGTTAAAACGAGATACCGATTCGTTGTACCGAGATAATTATCTCGTCATAACCTTGTAATGTCGTTATTACGAGTGAATAGAGAAATCAATACATATAAATTCACGTTATACATGCACTGATGGGCATTCGTATAGTGAAAGTGCATTGATATCCGACAGGGTGCATCGATAACTATAATTGCATACTATTTCCTAAAAATAAAACAAAACCGTTTTGACTCTATGGGCTATGTTTATAAATCACATCTTTCTACCGAGATATAGTTGTCATAAAGTTTGCGAATGAATTGATGCATTCATACAAAATAATTCTTACTGTAAATGGTACATAAGAAAGAGGAAGATGCCAACGTACAATGAAATAACAAGTAGGTCGTCAGTAGTTTGTATCTATACCTTTACTCAAATAAACTTGGCTCAAATATACAAGAACTTTGTGGCCAATGGCTCTGTCCTCCGTGTTGAGAGATTCTACCATATCCATGTTTGTTCTTTACCATTACCAAGGCTTTCCCGACTGGCAAATTAATTGATGAAACATCCGCAAATCATGTATTCTTTAGTAATGTAATTTCCAATTGGATCTTTGTTGCATTAGAAATGAATACATCGTTGTTCATTACAGTATTCAGTGACTGACCAAGCAGTTGTTGAAATAGGAGGGGCGAGGCCGGGGGTATACCGGTATATAGGCCACCAGTAGGTCCATGGCAAAACCCTTGTAGAAGTTTCAAGGTTTAGGGTTACCTTTATGAGCTATTCTAGCTGTACCTCACATATTATATTAAGATTAATAAATAACACCAAAATTGATTGGATATGCTTTTGTTGTTGTTCTACTAATAATTTAAAAAAAAAAATTGATCAAAAAATGGGGCGGGCCCCTTTCTATCGAGTTAAGCATAGTTGGTGATGACTTTTGACTTTAGTTTAGAACTGACATCACATGTGTAAATACTCATTATAAGGATGCTTGATGTAATCATATAGCCAAACAACCAAACCACGGGTAGGAGAGAAGGCTATTCAAACTCCAGACTGGGCCGCGGCTTAAGTCTGCCCCCCCCCAACTCATCAAGTGTAGAGAGTAAGGAGAAGAGGGGTGATTTTAATCATACAGGGGCTTTGAGACAGTGTAACATTTGACAAAACACAGTTTTCATGCACTCAACCTATTTATTAACAGTTGTGCGTAGTAAATTTAACATTTTAAAATTTTTACCACAATAATTGTTTAAAAAAATTTATAAAATATGTCAGAAGTTTGATTTAAACTTTTTTCTATGGTGAATGACTGTGTAAAATACTCTAAAGTGAATAAGAGATCAAAATTACCTGATTCGAAAACAAAGCTACCATTTCAAAGATGCTACAAACAAACATTTCAAAACTTTTCATCAAAACATTTTTCACATATATATGTATAAATACTGGAAAGTCAGTACTCTGAAGTCAACAAAAAATGTCAATCTGCTTAATTAACCAGTAATAATCTATCAGTTTGACAGTATTCTTCTAAAAAACTTGACTTCAACTTCAGCATCTACCTTTAGATTTCTGATAACATTTGCAAAATTTAACAACATTTCTTATTTCACCACAAGTAAAACTTAAAACTAATATGAAATGAAATGAAATGTACAAAAGTTATATAAAACATCAATAAAGATATTATGAAACAAATCAAATAAACAATGAACTAATTTTTTTCACTGAACATTCAATATGCAAGTTTTAAGGGTGATAAAGCACTTGGGTGTCAGGTAATACATGGCACATTAGATATTTTATTACCTACCTCACATATGTTTATTAGTTAATATGTTTGTCTAAACTGATACAATACAGCTACAAAAAGGGGCAGACTCAGGTATCAGTCCATTGGTCAAGTCCTCAACCCTCAAGGTAGCATAAGCATAATTATATACACATATCGTTAGATATTTTTAAATAAGGAAAACTATTCAGCATGCCACTATTAATACACAAGTGATACAATGATTCCATTAAATTACCATTTCATAAAAATTTGGCATTGTATTTAATTCAATGTTATCAAATGTCAAATGTTGGTGGTGTAAAAAAAAAAAGAATCTCACAGAACCAGTAAGTCTTCCGACAAAAACTGATATCCCATCAAATCAGCAAAATTATCAGATATGAATATTATATAAAATAGTTCATAGCATGTGAATGAGGTTAGTAGTTACTGAAGTATATTATACACAAATCAATTTGTATATACATTTAAAAAAATAAACAAATCTTGAATTGTTAAATTCTAAATTACCTTATGAAGTTTCAATTTCAAAGAGAATATCATGTTTTTCTTCATAAGGCATAACATTGGCCGATGCACAAACTTTACAACAGTGACCAATAATGTAAATATGTACCAGTACCTACAACCTAAACTGATGAACTTGTTAGGTACAATATACACAGAATATTATTAGGCCTAAACAATAAATGTTTCCTTTATAGAAAAACATCAACATTGACCATCATCTCTTGGCAATAGTTAATGTCAATATAAGTCTCTTAACTAATATACAAGTCCTAGATCCATGAAAATTTAAAATAATATCAACAAATGCAATATAAAAATGTTTAAAAAGAAAGGTGGTATACTCTTGGAATATCCTATGTACACAATCTATAATTTGGGTAAAAAATTATCATAAAGCAGGCATTTCATGCTTGCTTTAAGTGCAAAAATGTAAATAAATCTAAAGTTCCTTGAACATTCACAGAGCAAATGGCAATCAGCAGCAATGGCCTCTCTTTTCATTGTCTTTATTGTTGGATATTACCGAGGCAGGCGGAGCTTCAATAGACCCTCATGAACCTCTGTAAAGCTACAAAAATAGAAAAAAACAATGTTTTATCTATTGTTTATGAATAAGCCAACATAATATACACAAAAAAAGATTATCACATTAACATTAAAACTGTAAGATAAAGCCTTCATTTATGCTTACTTGTGTCCTTTCTGTTTGAGCCATCGGATAACTGCGGGTCGGATCCTTGCCACCCCTCCCCGACTATGACTTCCTCTTCCTGTTATGATGAACAAATCCTTCCTTTTGTCCCCTCTAGCAGACAGCTCTGAAGGAAAAGTACATGCCCCATTACTCTACATTTTCTTAACACTTACCATGCCATGTGAATATGTAAAAACATTATTACACAGTTTAAAGTCTTAATATTTATACTTGTAATATCTTACTATTGAGTTGATCTTCTATGACTTTAGTCAAAACAGTAACTGCCTCGTCCACATGTAAACCATGTAGATCCAGTGTAGACTTGGTCTCAAGATACTGGTCTCTGTACAGATGAAATAATTATGATCAATTAGGCCTATCTGATCTAGACTACTGTACAACAACAGCTAGTAAATTATGTGCAATCTAATCCATCTTTCATACCTCTGCGATAAAATCATCTGAGCTGCATTTTCATTTGCCTCTTTGATCTTCCTTGTATGCAAATGGCCCTAAAAGCAACAATTCTTTTGTTAATTAACAACTTCTACAGAGAATCAAAGGAAACATACTGACAGTATTTGTTGAAAATAATTTCATGTACAATGGACATTTAATGTATTGTGTATAGGTATCATTCACCTCAAGCATCTTAATCAATATCATATTTTAAAGCAAGTTGTTTTATATTCTTTTTTATCGTTAATCTTTATGGTGATATGTGTATTTATTCACACTATCTGATGGGTTAGGTTGTGGCAACATGATTAATAAAACAAAATGATGCTTTTTATAGAGAGTTGATCAAGTTTACCTGATTGGAGTAAAAGTTCGCCACTTGTTTCATGCCTCTCCTGTATGCCTCTTGCGCTTTCTGAAAGCATTCATGTCGAAGTCTATAATGTAGATTGGCTTCTCCTCTGATGTCCTCATACTCTGGATTTTCTGAACTTTGAAACTCCTTCTTCACTTTGGGGCGATAAGAGTATGAATCAATCTTAAAAAAAAAAAGATGATGTTGCATTAATATATCTCAGAGATTATCAAAAAGACAGACTGCAAGCAAATTAATGCATCTAATTGTTAAAATAATCAGAATTAGCTTTTTTATCAATAAAATACATGTATGATTTTCAAATATCTTTTGTTTCATACCTTTATGCCAAAATATTTTGATTTCATGAAATACTAATTTTTTAAAGATCTATACTCCAAATTAATAAAAATCTTTTGTACATCAAAAAATTTTTGTTTAATATATACATGTACTGGTAAGCTCTAAAATTTTACCATTTCTTGCAGACTTTGCTGTTTTGCTGCCTCAATCAATTTCTTCTCGTACTCATCTGCTGCCTCTGCAGTCATTACAGTCTTTGGTGGCTCATTACATCCTAAAGATCCTTCAACTGCTTTCACTGTGTCTTCATAGTTGAAGCTACATATATTTTAAGTAAAAAGGTCACAGATTTAGAAAGTATGAATTCTGTCATTAAGATAGTCACATTGAAATCATTTAACAAATCAGATGTCTTGAAAATTACTAATGCAAAAAAATCCTGAAAAGTTGTTTATCATATAACATACAATTATCAGAAAATTCATTAACATTACAAAAAAATAACAGATTAACATGTATATATCCATTAAATAAGTAAACATGGGGGAAATATTAACAAACCAGTTTGCTTGAAAGATTTCATCTAATACAGATGAGTCTATTGCTGGAAATTCTTCATAGAGCTTTTTCTGTTTCATTCTGTACCCAATTGTGTTGTGATATCCAGAGGCTTTCAAGACTTCCCTCTGAAAATTTAGGAAGAAAACAGTAAAGGACTTATCTCTCTTTTTCTTGATATAAATAAAATGAATCCCTATCTGCCATTGCTCCAAGTCAAGATTTACTTTCAGGGTAATTAATGGTGACGTTTAAAATTTTGTTGCTCATAATTTTAAAATTTCTCATTGCAATCAATATTATTGAAACATTTCAATAATAAATACAAATAAATAAGAAATGGCTCCTTAAATCAGTAGTTATCCTACAACTCTAAAATTTTTCAGTACTTACGAACTCCTTTTTCTTTCTTTCCTCTTGTAATTGTTCCTCCATTATTGCATGAAGAGACTCACGAGCAGGCGAGTTTCTGTTGAAGACGGATTTATTGCTCTGTTCTATTGATTCATTCATCTCAGACTGAAGTTGTTGCGCTAAAGCCTCATCTAAAGTATAAATCAAAGTATTTTACATCCAGATCCAAACTGCTCTACTGTTAACACCAGATTCATGTAATAAAAAAAATTCCATTATTTTTTTTTCAAAGATTGATTTGTCATTTTACAGCACCATACCTTGTGAAATTTGCTGCTTTTTTTGGACGTGATGTTCTACATAGTCTGTCCTCAGACACTGATGCAAGCGTTGTGCTGTTATGTAATCCACAGGAATCTTTAAATCCTCCGCAGAGTCTGTATAACACAAAAATAATACACAACAAAAATTCAACAGAGGAAATTCCACACTCTATCAATAAATCCAGATCTCTCTCTGAAATTATACACCACAATCAAACTCGTGTAAAATATGCAATAATATCGGCAAGAGGCATCATTCACTACTATAAAAATAAAAATCAAAGCACGAAACACTTGAAATTTTAAAACATTTTCTAAGACTCATTTAATGAATATAATTTCTAGCTTTCAGCTCTATTGAAAATCATAAAGTTTGCATCTATATGTAAGAATACCTGGAGTTAATTTCCCCACAGAACCAAACAGGATAAGTAAAGCCTTGATAAATTCAGCTGGCAGGTCCAAGGGAAGTGTTAAGCTAGATGGGGAATCAGCACTGGGTGGGGAGACAACTCTATCCTCTGCAAGCCTATGGTCTCCCATCCCTTCAATGATGCCACTCGGTGGAGAATCAATGTAGGAGGAATTCAAACTCGGATCTGTTCTTGACAATTGAAGCATGGAATCACTATCAGAAACCGATTCTTTTTCGGTTATGGCTACCAGCTCTTGTAAGATCTTTTTGTTGAAGTCGTCATCTTCAAAGAATATCTCATCACCTTCATGTCCATGTGAATACTGATTACAGAGTCGAATATTAGATTCGTAGGAGAGCAGTCTTTTCTCTGAGTTTGCAATCAATTGAGTTTCTACATCTTCTTTGGTTGCAATATTTGAGTCTTCCAGAAATTTCATACAGATGTCGATCAGTAGAGGTGGCTGTATAAATTCCTCCACCACACACATACTAGAGGAACTTCTCGACCTAGCAGGTATGGTGGGTGACTTTGGTATGCGCTGCAGTTTGAATATTGAGTCTAGATACTTGTTTTTGTCCTCTTGACTTAGAGATAAATCATGGAAAGTCCACTCCAGAATAATATCTGCTGCCCATTCCACATTATTATCACAGTTCTGTAAAACATCTTTTAAATCAGCTTCTGGGATTGTGGGAAAACTGTTTTTCAAAAATTCAATATCTGCATCTAGCAAGTCTTCCGTCATTGTGCTACGATGTATTGTCAGTACTCTAGAAGACTTCCCACAATCCTCTGTAGGCATAGAGTCTAATGGTTTTACTTTCCAATCCTTGCCTACGATGATTAACATATTACCAAGTTGCTCTTTACTGCATGCCATTCCTTTATCAAGTTCATACATAATTTTTAAATCCTTAGGTGTTATTTCTGTCTCAGAGTCTATCTTTATTACAGTTTCACATTCAACTTTCATATCTTCCATTTTATATATTTCGTCATCAAGGGTGTCAACTTTTATGGAACTCCAATCACTTACAGAAAATTTTGCTCTGTCATCTTCATTAAATAATGGAAATCTAGCGACCATTTTTCGTTTTCCATTCTTCTTTAGGCTTTTGTCTCTTTCCTTACTACTTTCCTCATGTAATGTTACTTTACTTGTATCACTTACACGTAAAATTGATTTATTTGGAGTCGAATGAATAATTTCATCATCGTTTATAGAATCAGACTCCATCATACTACATGCATCCTCTCTCGTATCAGTGTTGGTGTTGGGTATGTAAACACCATTGGCCTCTGACTCAAGCTCATCTTGAAGATCTTTAACTTTGTCTATGTTACCCTCTGTGCTTGTTTGATTTTTTTGTGTCTGACGCTTTCCTCGTTTCTTTCTAGGTGATTTAGGACTATCACTGACTTCAGTGTTCCATGCTTCTGGAGATGTTTCTTTGTCCACTGAATATTCTTCTTTCGATTCAAATTTTTTCCAATACAACTGTTCAGATGCTTTAATACTGCTGAGATCTGAAGTGACATCACTTTCTTCTGTGTTTGAACTTTCATCTACACCAACACAGTCACTTAAAGGAGCATCATTTTCACCACTTGATTCTGTATTTAGTAGGATTTCACTGTTGCCTTCTGAAATACCTGATTTACAAATACCATTTTTTACATCCTTACTCAAATGAACTTTTTTCTGCTTTTCCTTTTTCTTGCTTCTTTGATTTTTTGGAATATCCCACATATCTTTGTTCTCACTGTCATTTGAAACTTCTCCAACATTGTTGTCTTTAACAAATTCTTCAGTTTGAGGGTCTTTTGAATCATTCAGGCTTTTCTCAATCAGACCTTTAACTTTTTCCTCGATCATTTTTTCGTATTGAGGCTGCTGGGTTGGGTCAATAGGCATAAAGACAATGAGTGACTTAAGTTCCTCAATAATCTTATCTGGATCACAGTCACTTATTAAAGAACTCCCTACATTCTCTAAGATAAGACTATCTACCATTTTCTCGACCTCATCTCCATCACCTGGTTTCAAGTCTTCTGTTACTGGAGACCTCTGAGACAGAGTAGAATTGTCTGCTGTTAATTGTGTATTGCCCTCTTTTCTTCCTTGAGACCCATGAGAGACAGGTGGAGACATGAGTGTCTTTCTCTTAGAGATCATTTCTAGCTGTTTATGCAAGTTCATGGTAGACATACCCACATGAGATCTGGCCACATAACCTACATTAGCTGGAATGGGACTGCATCTGCTATCACTTAACTGATCAAACTCCTTTTCTAATCTCTTCTCTGAGTCGGTATCACTTCCTGGGGTAGAGCAGTCCAGATAAGAATCCCCAATGTTAATTCTAAGATTTCTCTGTTGTTCATCCTCCTTCGGATCCCCCAACCTTGATAAAAACACCTCCTGGTCTATGGAATCTTTTCTGGGTGGCTCTATGGAATCCTTCTTGGGTGGATTGTGAGGACTGCTCTGTTCATTGTAGGAATTCCTAAGCTCTGGAAAGTCCGCTTGAGAGAATTCGACATCCTTTGCTTTGTCTTCATTATCACTGTGGGTTTGAATTATAGCATTTATTTATTATCTTCCTTCTTTTCTAACCAACTTTCATTAAAAAGTTTTCTTTCTTTTAATGTTGAAAGAATATTTCACCATTTAAAAGTTCTGAAGTAATTTTTTTATTAAAAGGCTAATGGGTCACATTGCTCACCTGAACAATTCTACCCCCAGGGATCCTGATTTGAACAAATTGAATCTATACTATTTGAGGAAGCTTCCATATTAGATTAAACATTACTAGCTAAATGGTGTTTAAAAATTTAAAATTGACAATCCCCCCCCCCCTTCCCCAGCGTGGCCCAACCCTACCCCAGGGTTCCATTGAACAAACTTGAATCTAGACCACCTGAGGATGATTCAACATGGCTTTTAACTTTCAGGCCAAAAAGTTTTAAAGATTTTCCCTTTCAAATTCCTATGTAAAATTTTGATCTCTATTGTGAACCCACAAAGCACCTAGGGGATCATGATTTAAACAAACCTGAATCTACACCGTCTAAAGATGCTTTATCATGAATTTCAACTATTCTGGCCAAATGGTTTTCCAGAAGTTTTTTTTTAAAGATATTCAGTATATGTTTCAATGTAAAAATTTTACCCCCCCCCCCCCCCCAATTGTGGCCCACCCTACTCCCTGTGATTTGAACAAACTGGAATCTAAACTATCTAACTATCTGAGGAAGCTTCCAAATAAGTTTAATCTTACTGGCCAAATTGTATTTGATAAGATTTGTTTTTAAGGTCAATAAATTTTATTTTTCCAAATTATCTCCCCTTTAAGTAGGGCTGGGCCTTTCATTTGAACAAACTTCAATCCTCCTTGGCCAAGGGATTCTTGTGGAAAGTATTACCTTGTGCCAGGTATGGTTGAAATTGGCCCAGTGGTTTTGGAGAAGAAGATGAAAATGCAAAAAAATTACAACAACAACAGTGCCAATAACAACAGACAAGTTTTGATCAGATAAGCTCTGACACTTGAGCCTTTGGCAAACTTACATTTTACTTTTTTTCAGTGGTACACCTAAGATCATCTCTACGGTTAAATCCCTTTGGTATCTCTCTTTCATTCTCTGAATATGTTCTTTTGGCACTCCATGGTCATTTCTCCTACAAGTACAAATTCCTTTTTCTCTTTATCGAAATTTAATTACCAATAATACCAACAGCTCATAGCTAAACACTTCATTAAAACCCATCAATTTTACAGTAAAAACATGCATTGTTAAACACAATAGGCTTCATAACTTTCAGAAAAATAAAATAAATCAAAATACCTCGCCAATTCTTTCGCAGAATATTTCCATGGTGTATTGGGCTCCAATATTTCCATTTCATATGAAAAAGCCTTACCCTGGAAAAAAAAGTACACAACTGGAAAATTTTGTCCTTAAGGTCAGACGCGACAAAAATAGGCCATGCCTGCTGTCCGATTCTATTTCATTTTGAAATAAAATATTGTTTAAATTAATTAGACATGACCTACAGTATCTTCCATTATTGTCTACTTCAGTACTTCTTTCCTATCTCCCCCATTAGCTTTTTGAAGTTTCATTAAAATGAATTACAGTAAAACTTGTTTAGTACGAACACGGTTATTGCGAATTTACAGATATAGCGAAGTCATCTTGGATCCCCAGCTATGTAAATTTAATGAATTTCTTATACGGTTATAACGAATTATGGATATAACGAAGTAATTTCTTAGGTCCCAGTGACTTCGTTATAACCGAGTTTTGCTGTATGTATGTTTTAAAAAAATATTGTAACAAATTTCTTTGTTTTATACATGTAAAGGTACTCCTTATTATTTGATTGAATCATTATTTATTATGCTATGTTTGCTTTCATTAGAAAGAATAATCTCCCTTTAATTATTTTAATAAAGTGTGAAATTGCCATGCAAGCACTTTATTCCATTTTTTTTGTTATCACTTGACATTCATCCTATTACCTAAGTGTATTTAGAAATTTAAAACTGGACAAAAAATATAAATTGCCCGATTTACCAATTTTAAATAGGGTTTCATTTCCCATGCTTGAGTATTTGTGTTGTCAATTATTACTGGAGTTATTTTCTCCTCCATGGCTGCTGCAGCTGTCAACATAGAAATTTAATTATGACAATTATTAAATGGCAAAATGAGTCAGGTTAAAATAGAATAAAAAATTTCTGTTGCTGAATTTTTTAATTCATAGTTTAAGGATTGTTTACAAAATAAACAAAGGAATTGTTTATTTAATATTTTTACCTCTTTTACGATTCCATTCATGTGCATCTGTTAGTTTAGTGACATCATGGCTGTATATTCCATTCTCATAAAAATAATCATCAGTGCTTAAGATTTGTCCCTCACCAACCATTTCTCTGTAAATATGTGATACATGTGATTAGTAAAAAAAAATTCAAATAAAGGTAGAATATATTGGAACCCATAAAAATGATTTATCAATGCCAAAAAATGTTCATGAATATTAACGAACAAGTATATCACACAGCTAAAAAGTTAAATATTAAATAAACAAACTTACTTGACCAAAAAAAAACAATCAGTATAGCATTAACTTAGGCATTTAAAGTTTCTTTAAATTAAGGTCACAAATGAAATGCTAAACTTTTGCTTACCTTGCTAATGTAGACTTCCCACTTCCAGGGAGTCCCCTCAATATGACCAGCACTTTAGCTCCACTTATTATCCTTTGCTTCACTCTTTCTATTTCTCTGTCCGATGACTCTGTTGACAATTTGCCATTTCTTTGGACAGGTAGAACTCCACCTGGTGGTAAGAAAGGCGGAGCTACACGGGGCTCAGAAAAATTGTGAAAATGCATCCATGGGGGCATCCCTCTCGGCATTGGACCCCTCCCACCCCTAGGTGGCCAAGGTGGGCGTGCCGAGATAGGAAATGGACCACGGGGTTGTCGGAAACCTGGACCATATTGATTAGGCATTCGTGAGTGTGGAATAGGCATGGGACCATCCATAGAGGGTTTCCCCATTTTCGGCATCACAAAATGAGGCTGTAAGTCCTCAACCTGTTCATCGCCTTGTTTGACCTCATCTCCTTTCTGTATCCGTGGTACAAATTCTTTTGCTGAGGCAGATAATTCAAATGAAACTATTGGTAGCTGCATTTCTGCTGACTTAGGCCTTTCTATAGTGTCTCTATTCTCTACATCTAGCAGATCAGAGGAATCTTGAGAAGAATAAGAAGTTTCCAGTTCCACTGAAAAGTTAGGAGGATCTGGCTTTTGGTTTTCAACAGTTCCTTCCTTTACACTGACAGAGGTCCCTTCTTTTAACAAACTGTCAATATCGAAGTCTCCAGAGTCATGTCTAGAACTAGAGGCACTTTTATTTGCAAAGGAATATCTTGATGTCTCCTTAGGTGAAGAAAAACCAGACATCATATATTTACTTTCATTTGAATGTTTTCTTTCATTCCCTGCTTGTTGCCAGAAAGATGACATAGTTGTTTTGTTTTCACTTAGTAAGGATCCTGAATGACTTGACGGTAGCAATGGAAATTTTTCCTCTGTAGGGGTTGGTAACTCACTCTTAATAGATGTAGTTAAATTAAGGGCACCAGCAAGAATTGAATGTCCAATTCCTTGTGAAATATGGGGTATAACTGGAGGAATTGGTTCTTTTTTCAAAGTAAAGTCCAATTCTTCTTCAAAATTGTCATCAATGTCATCTAAAGAGTTATGAGAAGATGATGATCTTAGATTATCTAATTTATTAGGAACAAGTCGAGAAAAATCCATTTCTATGTCATTGCTGCTATTTTTATCATGAAACGATGGGAACACATCTCTTTGCACCTCCTGAGAGTTTTTGTTTCTTTGCTTCTCTAATTCATCAGGATAGTCTGTAAATTTCATATTCCTTGACCTGATAGAATCTGGGGTATTTTTGTCACCTGTAAACTCTGTAGAAGCATTGGAAAAGTTTCCAGTCGATTTTGAAATGTTCCCTGATTTTCTATTCAGTTTTTCTCCAATCACACCAATATGTCTAGGGCTTGTTTCAATATTTGATACCTTTTCAGATGATAGATTTCCAGTGTTGTACATAGGGGTGCTTGACAACTGACTGTAGTTAGCATTTAATCTTAAAGTGTCTGCTGAAGTATTAATAAAATTTGCCTTCTTTGGACTTGTATGTGTCGATGGTTTATTATCTATTCTATTTACGTCTAAAGTTGTTGGAGTAGGCTCCCTTGATATCTGTCTTGCATTACTTTGCTGTGAACCAAGGGCAGGGAACTCTGAAGGCATAAGATTTTGAGTTGACTGTTGCTGAGATGACCTAGTTTTCTTGTCAAGACACAAAACATCCTTTGCTATCTCGGCCAACTTGCTACTTTTCTTGGATGCATCAATTTTGCTTCCGCACATTGTGCACAGTGAATCAATTGCCTTTTCAACTGGAAAACAATAAAATAAACTATTATCATTTCATAACAGAAAAAGAACCTTCTGTTAGAAAAAGGCATGTAAATAATGCAGAACTTTTTTTTAATTATTTCATAAATTTAATAGTGCTTTCCTTATCTTTATCAAAACTCCTTATCAAAATCGACAAATCTATCTAAATCCTAAAACAAAATTCTTTTTAGGCAAAATAAAATAATAAGCTGTTTCCCTGAAGTTTTAAAAATAACTTCACATGTCTTTATTTCGAATTATGAGGAGTTGTCTGTCCAAGTTTGAAAACACGATAAATATAAATTAAAATCTTTCCCTATATTATACCCACTTCAAATATTGTTAAGGCTTAAATAAGAAATACACTTTTTATCTAGCCAGACTTGGTACCACACATGTACAGCAACACATAATATTACTCTTTAACAACTTTGGTGGGAAGGGGATGATAAGAAGATAACTTTAGAAAACATTAAGTGAAAGCTTCAGTCCTAATACCTAGAACAGAATATTCATCTAAATTATGCATTGTAAAGCACTTTAGTTT
Organism: Magallana angulata; assembly: GCF_025612915.1. Classification (NCBI taxonomy): domain Eukaryota; kingdom Metazoa; phylum Mollusca; class Bivalvia; order Ostreida; family Ostreidae; genus Magallana; species Magallana angulata. The sequence goes on along the minus strand of NC_069117.1, from coordinate 24,835,702 downwards.
ACTCTGCATTAACAATTGTGTGATTGCATGGTAAAAAAAACCTTACAATTGCTCTCTGAATTGAAAAAATACTAGAATAAGTCGGTACATCGAATTACCAAAATGACAGGATTTACAGAAATGACACCTGAAATTACCAGAATGATACTAAAATCTACAGAAATGACATTTCAAATACATTAAAATGGTGAAATATTATATCATACGTGTATTTCAGGTAAATCCTTCATAAAAAAAAATAAAATAAAACCTACGTTAAATATCTTATTAATTGAAACCACTATAATGATTTATTACTTTAATAAAAAAAAAACTACTGAAAAGAACAAGAATAGAATTCCTGGTTCCCCCGCCGGTCAAGCAGTATACTAGTATACTGTATATGAAATTGCAATATTTTCAAACATTCAGGGCTGTTCCAGTATTAAATGTGTGGGGAGGTTGGGAAGAACATTTTTTTACCCCCACCACCCATTTTTTTTTCTACTTTTCCTGTTGCAAATATATCCAAAATACTACAATCTAAAAGAACTTGACCAAATTATAGTGGTATAAACATTTGGTTTAAATTTAATGAAAATCCGTCAAAATTTGTAGGCATGAGAGCGCTTACAAGGTCACAAAGTCCCATAACTCCAACAAAAAGTATCGACCAATGCTGATTTTCGAACTTGACCAAGGTAATAGTGGTATAAACATTTGGTATAAATTTAATGAAAATCCGTCAAAATTTGTAGGCATGAGAGCGCTTACAAAAAAGTGTAAAGGACGGAAACACGGGCGCACGGACGGATGCCCGGCTTTTCTATGTCCCCGCTCTGCGTTGTGGCGGGGGACAAAAATCAATACAAATAAGAAATTTCTTCTTAACAATACATATAGCAATTAATGAGGAATTTTAGATGCATGATTTTACAATATCAGAGGGTCAAATTACATGCTAATCTCATAATTCTACAACTATCCTACCATTTTCCAACTTGCAATTATATATATCGAATTATTTACTAATAACAGGGATGGGGTCAATTACAATGGAAAGTAATTAATTAAATTACAATTACTTGCTTAAATTCTTCAATTAAATTACCATTACCATTACAAGAGTTTTCAAATGTAATTAATTGAATTACAATTACTTTGCAGATGTAATTAATTAAATTACAAATTACATTTTCATCAAAATTTACTAAAACCATGATTTATATACAACACATAAACATTTAAGGAGGTATATCTATAATATGAATAAAATTTCCTCATAATTAAAATAATTTCACTGTTTGAGAATTTGCTAACTATTCTAATAATTAGTTACAATTTTTGGAAAGAAAAAATATAAATTTGGTTTTTATTGTTTATTTTAAAATGCAGGTACTGGTAGTCACAATATGGAGGTGTACCATACACCCTGATATTCAATAAACATTTAAAAGTCATATCCCTTAACCTACACCTAAAGTATTTCTTGCATGCAATAACTATTATATGAAAACTTTCTCCTTTGCATTTTTACACACATAGTTTTTCTTTGTAAATACAATGACAAAGTACAGGTTAATCCTGGGTAGAGGGCAGACTTTAATTGTTATCAAAACACAATTCACACCTGTTGTTCTCTACCTAATTATCAAAATGTTAGCAATAAGGGAACACACCCTGTGGACATGTTAGGCATCAAAAACTTAAACCCATTTGAAGCCATGCATTTTAGCTCTGTGTATTTTAGGCTATCAATTACAAAGCATGACTTGATAGTTTATATAATTTCGATAACACTGATTTTGTTTGTAAATTAAACAGTGATGTTTTAAACTAATTAAATGATAATTGACACACTAAATATTCTAATAAGAAGGAAAATAAGTATTTTTTAAGAAAAAATAGATCAAACAAATCATCAAATACATGTACTTAATTAAATTTGGGAAACTTATCATTAAATATTGAATCACTGAAAAAATCCATTTTGAAAAATATTTAGTATTATAATGATATATATAATAATAGTTTCATGCTTTTTAACTACTCTTCGAACTTGACCTAATGTACTATAGTGGGGGAAAGTGGGTAGTGGACAGCTTAATATTTATATGTCCATCAGTGTGTAATTGAAAGTAATTGAAAAGTAATTGGAATTACATGCCTTTTTTTAAAGTAATTAATTAAATTACCATTACATGTAATTGAAAATGTGGCCAATTACACATTACTTCCAATTACATCAAAATTTGTAATTAATTACACTCAATTACCATTACAAATTACCATTACCCCATCCCTGACTAATAAAGACATTAATGGATATAATTAAGTATAATTGTGGTGAAAAACAATTTTTTAATTAACTTTAAGTGTCATTTCTGTAGATTTTAGTGTCATTCCGGTAATTTCTGGTGTCATTTCAGTAAATACTGTCATTTCGGGCTACCCGAATAAGTGATATCACCAAATGGTAATATGAAAACAGCACCCAAAAGGTATTACATGCCTGGAATGGCATTGTCATTTACAATACACGGATGTTTTTGAGTAATTGATCAGGTAAAACTAGGCTAAGGCCACTTGATGTCATATTTGGTAGATCATGAATATGATTGTTCATTTGTTGACAGATTAGTGATATATATTGGAGACACAGTAGTTTAACCAGATGTATTTGAAAAATTCACCAAACAAATAAAAATCTTGATATATGTTTGAGTTTTCAATTAATGTGACAACACACCATTCCATTCCAATTCCTGGAGAATGATAAACACGACATCTCCATCAACTTTTCCATCGAACATCTCTTGAACATGACGAAAAATCTGATCGTTCACTTCCTGTTGTCTTTGAGAGTCGATGGCCGGTGTATGTGTCTTGACTACGTTAGCTTCTTTAACTTGGCCTTGCTTCCTCATTTCAACTACAACAACTAAGTTACGTCTGAATTCAAATACATCGTCATCTTTGACGACTGTAACGTATGTTTACACTATCCTCCCTCAACGTGGTCTAAAATCAATGTTGACTGCGCAGATCTTATGCGCATGAAGAAATCTCCAACTGGTATATGAAACAAACAATTTGATTTGCTAGTGTTTTTTAAGAAAATTTTAATTATTTTGTATTGTTTACAATCTGTTGATATTATTTGTTGTACAAATTGGAATTGTAAAAAAGGTTATTCCAATCTATCTCAAAAAGCCGTAAAATCATTTTAAACTTTTGCCTATAATCAGGATTTTAGCAATGTTCCTCTAATAAATTGACCAATCACATGAAACCTTTCATCCTATGACGAAAAATGTATGTAACCTCTCATATGGAGGAATAGTTGGCGCCGTTTGGATTTGGTCTTTGTTGACATAAATATATTGTATTGTTTTGGTACACTTAAGGTAATAATTGATTTTTGTAAAGAGGCAATGTATTTTAATGTCAATTTAAATTGTTTATTTATAGCATCGGTTAAGAATTTACTTATTATTTCGGAGATATTCGTATTTTTCGAGGACCATTTTTTTTCCAAAATGGCCGAATATTAGTGTGTGTACATCAATATCCTAGTAGTAATTAATGCCCTATATGTTGCGTGTATGGTGACAATAAGGAAACGGTCCACTAATTTTTCGTAATGAATCTGCTCATTTATCACTTATATTAGATACATGTATCGATCGTCGAAAGAAAATGGTGTGCAACATCGACAATTACTACCACTTTACCAGAGTATCTTTAGCCTCTTTAAAAATATTGCAAGAACTCTTTCATTAATAACATTTCTTGTCTAAAAACTTCAGAAATTATGAAATTTACCTTTCATCTTAACAAGTAGAAGTCAAATTATCTGCTGTTAAAGATATTTCTAATTTAAATATTTTAAAAAGGCGTAATCTTTTAATACAACACCATTTTTATCCAATTTGATATCTTGTTTTAAAAGGATTTCTTCCTCAATTATATATAACTGTAATTGCTTTATTGATTGGCATAATGTTTACTTCTTGGTTTTTTTGAAAAGCAAAATGCAACAATGACGAGCGTTGCAGGGAAAAAAGTGGTGTATCCTTCTGGATGTAAGGAGGTCAATGAAGAAATAGGAAAAGATGAATTAGTTCGGAGACTAAAGGTTGGTATTGAGCATTTAAAGGTGTAAGTAAAGTGCCATTATCAGTTTAGTAGTTTGTGCAGACTAGAAACTATGTTTTATCTTTTGAGACCAAATACGGGTGTAAATGAAATAGATATGGATGTTAATGTATAATCACTTTGTGTTTTATTTTTGCTGTTACTCTTGTAGCTCCTTGCCAGGGCTTTTCAAGACATGGGTCAAGATGACAATGAACAATACAGTGGCTTAGCTTTGTATTTGGCCACAGACTATTTCATGGACCATCAGAGTAAAGATGTTCGGTTACTGGTTGCTTGTTGTATAGCTGATGTTTTTCGCATCTTTGCACCTGATGCTCCTTACACAGAAGCTGCTCAGCTGAAGGTAAGCAATATTTTCATTCTATCATTGATGTATTTTCAGTTGCCACTTGTTACATGCAGCAGTTATTTCCCTATTGGTTGAATATTCCTTGATATATAAGAATGAATACATCCCTTGTTCAAAATTCATATTCCAAATATTTTTTGCAAGTCTTATGGGGGGGGGGTCTACCTATTTGTCCCATTTTATTTTTTTTTGGATGCAAAAAATGTATGGGCACTAACATTTCATACTAAAACAATGCTTTTATACTCTTGTTATACATTTGATATTCAAAGCATTTGGAAAGATTTTAGGTATTTGTAGAATGTTTCATATATATGTAGTTATCATTTTGGTTGTAGGAGATATTCATGTTCCTCATTAAGCAGTTAAGAGGTTTGGAAGAGCCAGATGCACCATCCTTCAAAAGATATTTTTATTTGCTAGAGGTAATTATAAAAACATTTACATGTTTGTTCCCATTTAAACATATATATTGAAACTAATTTCACTCTTGGATGTTTTGATGGGTTTCTTAATATGGTGTGATTTTTGTAGAATTTGGCATGGGTTAAGTCATTCAATATTTGTATTGAACTGGAGGACAGCCAAGAGATATTTTGCAGCCTTTTCCAGTTAATGTTTTCTATAATCAGGTATGTGTACATGTTGGAAAAATGTCAACAAAAAATAAAATTTGCAAGTCTGTCATGTATCATAAAATTGCTGGAGTATTGCATTAGTCTTTGCTGTCAAGGTTATGAGCCGCATGTTGACCTAAAGTTGATTTTTTTATGTTAATTGATGTAGAAAATAAGACCTGTATACAGTGTAGATTCTATGTTATGATATAAAGTGCTATTGACAAAAGCGCCCATGCCCTTTTAGTACATCCATTTGCACATTCTGCATTAAAGAATAAATGTTGCATTATGTATACAATGTTTTTAACACTGTTGATCAAATTTTAAAGTATTTTATTAAAAAAAAAAAAAGAAGGAAATCCACAAAAATTTTAACATAAATACATATTTTTTTAGGACATGCAATATTTGCATGTGTTTTGCTGTCAGAGAGTAATAAGCTTGTCTTATTTTAGTGAAAAGCACTCCAACAAAGTGAGAAACTTTATCCTGGACATGATGGCCCCACTGATCACAGAGGCTGATGCTGTCTCCCAAGAACTACTGGATATCATCCTCATCAACATCATTGAACCTTACAAAGTATAAATATAGAAATATACAATCAATCCAAAATATTTGAATGTATCCATAGAATATTTTACAATTTAATTGTTCTTTTTTTCTCAAATGCATGTATGCAGATCTTGTTAATCTTTTTCAAAGTTAAAGAGTGTGGGTTTTTTTTGTTTATTTAAAATAATGTGTTAGAAAAGTAGAGGGCATGTCCATGTCTCCTGAGAGCTTACCAGTAAACAACGTCCATGACTGTGACTGTCTTTCTCTTGGCATGCTCTGTTTATGGACATTTGAATGAAGATGTATGCTTTATTTACATGAATTGTATATGGATCTAGTTGAATTAATTTGCATGTATTCCCCAGACACAGAAGAGGGTAGCATATCAGCTAGCCAAAGATTTGTTGATACGAACCAGCAATGCAATAGAACCTTTCATCCAAACAGTAAGTAGTTGCATACAACTGCCTCTATTGCTTTTGATGAATAACAATGCTTGACTTAAAGCTTTAATTATTCAAACCTGTGGAATATCTAGGTATTGTTACATTCAGATACATGTTATTTGATATTTTGTGAGTAACATCAAGAACTTTCTTCTGTTTGCAGTTCTTCAACAATGCTTTAATGCTGGGAAAATCCTCAGAAAGTGAAGTCTCTGACAGACTGTATGATTTGATTTATGAACTCAATCAAATTTCTCCAAATGTCTTGCTCTCTGTGTTGCCACAACTAGAGTTTAAATTAAAGGTATTTAAAGGATTTTAAAAAATGAATATTAAACTGTTATTGTGCAATGCATTAATAGGTGAACATCAAGCAAAAAAATTGATTTTAATGATCTATGATTGTTTTATCTAGAGCAATGTGGAGTCTGAGAGGAAAAAAGTAACAAAACTGCTCGCAAAGATGTTTTCAGACCCTGGGTCAACACTTGCTGATCAGAATAGAGCTCTTTGGAATTGTTTTCTTGGAAGGTAAGAAGGACTGTATTTTTCTGTATATTTGAAATTTGAATATGTATAACATGTACATGTAAATGCCAAGATCAGTGTTTAAGGCCTGTATTGTTCATTTAATTCAGATTTAACGACATCAGCATTCTGGTTCGACAGTGCTGTGTTTCACACTCTCAGTTTCTGTTGCAACATCATCCCGAGTTATTCAAAGACATCGTAGAGCAGCTCAAAGTTCGTCAGCATGACCCTGAAGAAACCGTTAGAATGGAAGTTGTCAATGTTATTTTGACTCTTGCAAAAAATGACTTTTCAGTGTGCACCGAAGAATTGTTAAGTTTTATTAAAGAAAGAACATTAGACAAGAAGGTATGCTCTCTTGTATATGTACTTTTTAGATGATGAATATTGTCAAAAAAATGAAGATATTAAAATTATAAGTGAAAATTTTTTTGTCTTTCAGTTTCAAATTCGACAAGCTGCACTCTTAGGTCTTGGACAGTTGTACAAAAGATTTGCCTTAATAGAGGAGTATAATAAGGCAAATGTGGACAAAATAGCTTGGGTGAAAGATAAAGTATTTCATGCATACTACCAGAGTAATAATGAAGACAGGTAAAGAAATTGAGAACACATTTATTCAGTTTGCATAATTTATCAGGAAAAACAATAGGACCCTGACTCCAAATGTAATGTAGAGTAAATTAAAATGATATGGTAAAAATATGAATTAAATGCATGTAGTTTGATATTTTTTTGGATTGCCTCACTAGTAGGAACATACAATTCCTTTCTTTTGAAAAGTTTTTTGAATAATTCATAATGTAGTTTCAGTAATAAATTAAATATGATTTTTTTTGGTTACATTTCAGACTATTAGTTGAGCGTGTATTTAACACATGCTTGGTTCAGTATAACGCTGAGGTCTCCGAAAGAATGAAAAGATTGTATTTATTGTATGCAACAATAGATGATCATGCTGTCAGGTATGCAATGAGTTATAATTAGAGGGGTCTATTTCTTATTAGTAAGATGCTTGTTGATATTAGGTAGTTATTTATATTTGGTTAAATTTAGATTAACTTTAAATTACATGTATATTTTACTTTTCCAGGGCATTCCATGAAATGTTGAAGAACAAAAATCTGTAAGTTAATAGTTTTTTGACAAAGATATTTTTAGAATGATTTTTCGAGCTCTTGAGATAACATTTACATTGTAAATATTTGCAATGTTGAGTAGCAGTAATTCTTAAGAATTTATTAAACATTCTTAACTTCCCTTCTGTATATGATATATTCTTTGTAGTGTAAAAATCATGATGTCACAGTTGGTTGAGGCTGTTGAGGTCAACTTGGAAGGAGAGAAAACCATTCCCCTGAACAGAAGATTAGCAGGCATTGCTAGTAAGTATTCTGATTTATAGTGTTATTCCATGCAATGAGAGTAAATATTTCTGAATTACAGACTTAGTTCATTTTATTCTTTCCCAAATTCATAGAAACACTGCCAGAAACCAATAAAGCAAATGATCACATGAAGAAATTTGCCATGCTGCTGAAGGATGATAAACGGATGCGGCAATTTGTTAAAACCTTAGTGGGTCCAGATTGTAATTCCCAGAAAGCTCAGGAGTTGGTGGTAGGACTGGGACACCTATTTAACTGCAATTATTGTATATCAAAATTCAATCATTTGTTGATGTATGTTACCAATACTGGGACGAAACTGTAAAACTGAGCGAAATTACATTGGGCAAAAATAACCCTGTAGTATATATGATGTACATGTATATTCTCTCAGTGATGATTATGTTTTAACAGAAAGAGATTTTAAAGAAGCTTGGGGGCCCTGGGCCAGGCCAGCATAACTTGTTCTACAACTCCATAAAGTCTCTGATGGAAAGGATAGCCCCTGTGATGTTTGATGCAGCAGCTATTGAAATGCTGGTGAAGCATGTTGATGAGACTGTAAGAGGACTAGGCATCATTACTGATGGTATTGATTCTGCTTCAGAAAAGGGAGTTAGACTACTAGTGGTATGTGAATTCCTTTGTAATTGCAAAATTTTCTCATTTGAGGGTATACATGTTGTATTTCTTAGGATTTGTTCCAATTTGTTCTTAAATCAGCATGTAACAAAATATTTCCTTTTTTCAGACAGAAGTCTGCAATATATATATAGAGCTATCAACTAAAAAACATGCCACTTTTATCTTAATTACTTATAAATAATTTGTTTCGTTTTTGCAGGCTTTATCAAGTGTTTATCCTCACTACTTTAAAACAGAAGAGACTTTTGAACTGCTGCTATCTTTCCTAAAACATGATGATGAAGCAGTTGGTAAGTTCTTATGTTGGCAGTTTATGGTTTGTTTTTTTTTTATATATGATTAACATTCCTTAGTCTTTCACTGTATATGTGCATATCAAGTTAAAGAAACTTGCAGTACATGTATCTGTGAGGAAGACCTACAAGTGTACTTCTACTTACGTAGTCTTTTGTTATGTGTAAATCTAAATATGTAACTTTATTTCTTTAGCTGATCTGACCATCCAGATTTTCATAAATGTTGGAAGAAGTTTACAGTCAGAACATCCAAATATTTACACGTGAGTATTTTGTGAGATATAAAATATCCATTTCTTTTACTTTGCACTAGTATGAGAAATGGAAAATCATTAAATCTTTTTCTTGATCTTTTTTTTTTCAGTGATTCTTGTTTGAAAATCATTTGATAATCAAACTTTTTTCACTAACTTTGACATTAAAATTCCTGTTCTAGAAGGATTAGATTTATTATACCCCCCGCAAACAAAGGTTGGGGGGGTATATAGGAATCACCTTGTCCGTCCGTCCATCTGTCTGTCTGTCTGTCCGTCTGTCTGTGCAATCGTGTCCGGTCCATATCTTTCTTATGGAGAAACATTGGAAGTTCTTACTTCACACAAAGATTGCTTATGACCTAAGGGTGTGTCATGACCTTGACCCAAGGTCATTCGGGCAAGGTCAAGGTCACTGACAGAAAAACTGCAAAATTCGTGTCCGGTCCATATCTTTGTTATGGAGAAACATTGGAAGTTCTTACTTTACACAAAGATTGCTTATGATTAAAGGGTGTGTCATGACCTTGACCCAAGGTCAATTGAGAAAGTTCAAGGTCATTGTTTCAAAAAAGCTAAATTCTGTCTGTGTCATGTCTTGTATTAATGGAAATATTAGAAGCTAAAAGTTAACAGTTTTCAAAAATAAAGCAGTTGTTATTTATAGAAAATGGACAGTGAAATAGATTCATCCAATATTTTCTATAATAGCAAAAATACACGTGTTATGATTTTTTTCTTAGCGGGGGTATCAATTGTGAGCTTGCTCACAGTACCTCTAGTTTACGTAGTTTTTGTGCAATGAGTGAAAAAGTTGTGATTTTTATAAACTTTTCATTGCAGAGTTCTTTTGCCAATTCTTCAAAGGTCTGCAAAACTTGGCAACCCTAAACAAAGCAAACATGCTATCAAGTGCATTTCAATTGTTTGTCAAAAGAAGGAAACCATTCTCAATCAAGTCTTTGAGGTAATTTTAGATATTAAACTTGTGATGTAAACAACAATTTCCTACGCAGATACAGTGTCTTGCTTGCATTCATTTCTATAGTGCATGTTGCATTTTATGTTTTGAAATTTATAAAGAATTGTTTTCTTCAGTATGTTAAAAAATCTCTCACACCTGAGTCAGCCAACTTCATCACATCCATTGTTGCTCTGGGACACATTGCCAAAATGTGCCCAACAGAATTTGCAGTTGATGTGAAAGCAATCGTCTCCAAAACCATTGTCAAAGATCTTCTAATGATGGACAGGGTAAATAATTGATGATCGTTTCTAGAGCAGATTTATTGAATTAGAGTTATCTATCCTGTTTTATACTTAATTTTGTTCTTTTTTTTTGTAGACAACAGGCCCTGATACAACAGAAAGCTGGTACTCTGAACATCATGTCACAGAGGAAACAATGGCCAAGGTAGTTTTATGTAGCTTCTTGAAAATGTTCTAAGACTTGGCTAATGATTGTGAATCATATCATATTTGTTTTGAATAAATAGCTTAACCAGGTTATATTTTACTGGCTGAAGGTATCATGGTATTTACTGTATTTGTATCTATTCAGCTGAAAGGAGTAGGATTGCATGTAAAAATTTGAGATGTACTTAAAAGCAAGTATAATAGAGCATCAGGCATTTCAAAATAATCTAACAAGATCTCTTTATGCATGTACATATAATGAGTAAATTGATATGGAAAACAAAGCACATTTATAAAAGTAGCTTGAGAGAAACAAAACTGCTTTTGTGGTCGGCATTTGATATATGATAGCATTGTTTTATTTAATGTGTTTCAGTTACAAGCTATGAAAATGCTGGTGAGGTGGTTAGAGGGCCTACAAAGCAATGCTAACAACTCAGGGACCTCCACTCTAAGACTACTTTACACCGTTATTATTCATGAAGGAGACCTCATGGAAAAGGGCATGATCAAGTAAATAAATTGTCTTTGATGAACCTTGTCTTTTAGCTTGGAAATTTTAGAAGCATTAATATCAATCAGGAAAGTTTGTTTTGTCATAAAACCTGAGTCTTTTAGCTTTGCAATGTTGAATGGTGAATATTAATGAGGAATGTTGTTTTGGTAGTAAACCAGAGTTGGCCAGACTAAGGCTTCAGGCAGGATGCTGTATGCTCAAGCTAGCAGAGTACAAGTGTTACGGAGACCTCATCACAAGGGAGCAGTTCCAAGCATTGGCTCTGTTGATGAATGTAAGTAACTAATGCCGTCGTTGTTCAAATGTGATAAGATTGGTACACCTCAATTTTTGAAAGACTATGTCGTATTTGGAATGTTTATTTCTGTTTGAATAACAGGATAGCTGTTACCATGTGAGGCTTAACTTTGCCTTGAAGTTGAATAAAGGACTGATGACGCTCAGACTTCCACTGGAATACATGAGTATATTCACCCTGGCAGCTAATGATCCACTGAAAGAAAGGAGAGCCCAAATCAAAAACTTCCTTCATGCAAACATATCAAAAAGAAGGGATTACATCAAACAAAATCCATCCATAGGGGGTATGTGTTCTTTAACCTTTCAAGTTAAAATATCTGCTGGGGGGGTTTTTTTTCTGCATGATGCAAAATTTGTAAAAATTAGGTAATTGGTAAATATGTAACCTTTTTTATTTGTGTTAATTATTTATTTTATTTATTGTGATTAGAAAAGTTTCTTATAGCAACAAATACATGATTCAAAGGACTATGTTCGCTATGGTCAAATATCTGCCCCCGATTTCAACCAATTTTTAAATAGTATCGTATAAAAATAAAATCTTCACAAATCATTGTATAGAGGATGCCTTTAACTTTAATCTTGATTTTAGTCTTCATTGCTCATTCGCTGTTTATCTATGACATCACCTAAATGACCTAAGTCCCGCAATGTGCAAACAAATGAAAATATTCTCATTTTTGCTCTATATTTTGCATTCGGAAGTATAGAGCGCAGGTCTGCTCAAGTGCAATTTAATATATGTTTTTCTTCAGATAGTAATACACATAATGCTAAAAAATGGTACTTGAGCAAGCCTGCGCTCGATGTTTCCCAGTCGAAAAACCATCGGAAAACACCCATACTTTGCCACAAAACATCAATTTATCAAAATAATGCAATCTTCATTACGTCATTTCTACATTATGACGTCACTGTGGTGATAACCTTTTACACCTTTATTTCCAATATGATTTTAACTATCTTTCACCTTATTTTTAAAGCTCTTTCTAAAACTTTGATTTTGGAGGCAAAAAATGCATAAAACCGCACATAGTCTTTTGATTTTTTATTTTTTGCAATTTTAAAGTTGTCACAAAAAAAGGAAAAATAAGTTGTGGTGAAAATAACTGGACATGCTGTATATTGTAAACAAATTACTTTTTGTCTCGCATATAACTGATGAATTTTAATTTCAGCTCGCCTGTTCCATTTCATGCCTGAATATTCCATACCTTACGCCATTCATCTCCTGGCACATGATCCAGATCTTCAGTCTCATGAGCATTTAGAAATCCTAAAGAATATCAAGGAGTAAGTCAGTGTAAAATCTGTAAACCTGGAAAAGGTCATTCAATTTTACTTTAAGTAGTTTTGTTCTAAAGTTTCAGGGTGTCATACTGTAATTTCCTTTTTTTATGTGAATACTTGATTCCCCGAGTCCGCTGTTTTGTATCAAATCGCAAAAATAAAAAAATTGGCGATCACCAATTTTTTGTAATAATTTCCAGTATTTCAAAACTGTCTAAAAAATAAAAGCGAGACTTTAAAATCCGCGAGGGTTGCTTTTTGCGATTTTACGTGGAAATTAATTCCTTGCGTTTAATTAGGAATTTACAGTATATTATATGTACATTTAGCTGTGTTTCATAGTAATGTTGAGGTTTTGTGATCACTGAGCTGTTCATTCTCCTGCCCAGGTGTCTGTGGTTTATAATTGAACCTCTCATCAGTAAAAGTGAGGACTGCAACTACTCCTTCTTTAGAAAGATGTTGGAAAATATCAAACAGTGCAAAGATGCTCAGGATCCAGATGATGAAGCATCCAACAAAGTAAGAACTTAACAAGAACATGTACCTAGTTGTGTTTAGAGTTGCAATAAAATACACAAAAAGTGTATGTACATGTTATTAACATTACAGAAACTGTATGCTGTCTGTGATATAGCACTAGGGCTATTGGTGAGCAAAGCCACAAACATCACTTTAAAAGATTCCAACGTGGAACCAGTCCTCCCATCCAAGTGTTTTGTCAAGCAGGCCAAGGTTTGTACATCTGATTCTCCTGACTTTTTCATTATACTTGTATGTACCAGTATTTTCATATTTTATAATCTTTGAACTTGTCCTAACTTTTAGGGATATATGAATACCAAAATTTATGTTCCCAAAGAATTGGTGGAAGGACACAAGGTCAGTTTTTTTCCTCAAAGAGCATTTCTATTCTGGTTTATTATACTTGATTGAAAAGTATAGTTTGCAAATTTTGTCTGGGGATTAGCCATGCGGGTATATACATGTAAACATGTCTATAAATGTGTTGTATATTTTGTTTTCTACACTTTTGTACTTTTAAAATGATACGTTTACATGTTTAGAATTAAATGTAATTTCCACAACACATATGTAGGGCATAGACAGTAATATGTGTTTGTCTCAAATCAATCTGTAATTTTGCAGAGGAAAGGTGTTCATGACTCAATTCTGGCACCAAGTGAACCAGAAATTGTAGCTTGTCCAGGGCCAGTAGTTAATCCTTTACCATACACTCCAAGAGAAAAATCCTCCAAACCAGCCAGACCAAAAAAAGTCAAGAAAGAACAAAGGTGTGCATATTGAGTTTCCTATATAGTCATATACAGGCATTATCTAATTTGACTCCATGTAAAGATTATATACTACTCAAACTCAATTTTGATTGTGTGAATATTAAAAACATGTACGGAGATGGAATAAAATGTAGATTTTTGTAGTTTTTTAGTGCAGGAGAGGAAATTTATGTATTAACATGTTTTATAGAATTGCATTTTTATTTATACTTCAGTGAATCTGATGACATGGAATCTCCAGTGAAGAGTCCTAAAGAGAAAGCAAAGAGACCTCGCTCTAAAAAAGAAAATATAGATTCTCAGGAAGAAAACCAATCCTCAGGGGGTCCAAAGAAACGTGGCCGAAAAAGTGCCAAGAAAGAGAATGTTGCAGAGAATAAAAAGACAGATTCAGACTTGGATTCTTCTAAAGAGTCTCAGGAATTAAGTACTCAGTGTAGCTCTTCAGATGAACAATCGGAACAGGAACAAACGGAGAATCTTCCAAGAAGGCCAGGACGACCTCCAAAACAAGCTAATTCTAATTCCTCATCAGCCAACTCCTCGCCAAAAAGGGGCCGCAATAGTGATAATAAAGTGACAAAAGTCAAACAAATTAATGGTGCTTCACAAAAAACTTCTAATATTAAATCACCAGCAAAAAACAGTCCCAAAAATGCTGTAGGGAAATCACGGAAAAGATCTGCACCCACATCATCCGAAGAATCATCACCAGTTAAAAAAACTCGAGGAGCTAGGTATGCAAAAGAGAGATGTGTTATTTACATGTACATAGGAAAAGAAAACTGCAATGCTTACATATTTTTGAGTGTGGATCCATTTGAATGCTTTGTCTCTTGGAGTTATAATATCTTTCCTCTAATTTCTTAGTTGTCCAGTCTTTTCTATGCTTGCAGATATCGAGTAAGATTTACCAATAGTTGATCAAATTCATGTTAATTTTATTTTTGCTTGTTATTTTATATAATTTTCATAATTTACCAACTTTGTGGGTTTTTTCTTTGACTCTTTTAATTGTTGAGAGCATGATTTTCGGTATGACGAATGTACTAAGAAAATCTTTTATTAAATATATAGCTCTGAATTAATGGCAGTACTCTTGATGATATAGACAATGCATTTTATGTTAAACATAAATTTGTATTTTACTTATAAATCAAGATTTTTCTTTCTATTATAAATACAAATTTATTACTGTGAAGTTGTTCAAACTGTTTATCCGCTATTATCTAATTATTTCATTTGCAAAAACAGAAGAAGTGTTTTAGAAAGTTCTTTTTCTGGCAACATTTTCATGTGAAAGGGAACACCACCCAATCATTCCAGTTTCATTTGAAAAAATGATACACTCTGATTGCATGTTTACATACATTGAATATTTATATATGTATATATCTAATTTTGAAGTGAATTCACAATTTTACATGTAATTTGATGAATAGGGCAGCCGTAGTGAAGCAAGACAGCTCCGAGAGTGAACCTTCATCACCAATCAGTCTGGAGAGTGAATCATCATCGGTCAAAAGCTCACCTCGTAAAAAAGCAACCTCATCTACCGCAGCATCTAGGTAAGGGCTGTATGAAGATTATCGGCCAATGTTTTATCTTTTTGATCACTTTTAGTTTGATTTATCAGGGAGGATAACTTCATGTACATGTATATGTTATAGAAAAACACTAACAAGAAGTAAGATTCAGTCAGAATCTGAGTCTGAAGGAAATAAAACTCCAGTGAAAGGAAGGAAGGCAACCAAACAGCTTAAAGTCGACCAGTTCAGTACCAAAGTGTCCACTCGCAATGTGTAAGTTTTTATATTGATTGACATTGTATTTCTTAGAAATGATTTTAAAGAATCAACATTCACAGAAGTTGTGAAAATGTTTCAGAAGGTTAACTCCTTTAACATTCTGAAGGGGAAATTTTATGATTGAGTGAAGTCAAGGAACTTTATACTCAAGAGTGATCTTAGCATAAACCATTATGTTTTCTGGGGTCAAAAGTTAAGCTTGATTACTGATATACATGTATACTCTTGTCAGGTGTTTTCTATAACAATACAGGGGGAAGAGGCTCAAATCTTTTTAAAATGTCTCAATACATGTATGTACGTGTACTTTAGAAATTCATTTGAATCAATTTTGAATTGTAGAAGGAGAGCCCGGTCATTAGCGAATGGAACAGATGAAGACAGCATGGAAATCGAGTCGCCACAGCCAGCTTCAGCATCAAAGCGAGGAAGGGGGCGAAGAAAATGACAAACTGTCTACTGATCTAACAGACTCAAAATATTTAAGGCAGCTCTTGTTTTTAATGCGATGAATCCAGTGGTTGTGTCAGGTCCTGTATGTGTGAAAAAAAAGTTCACCTCTGACAATTTTATCCATGGCATGAAAATCTTTAGGATAGCTTAGTTTTGTCATCCATCAAGTTCTTCATTGAGAGAAATGAAATGTGTTCAAAGAATTTGAAATATTTTATATAAGAAAGATATCACCCACATAGGCAGTTCCTTGTAATTGTCAGTTTTGGGCAGCAACTTATTTACTTCAATGTAAGAAATTTACCTCTGGCTGAAGTAACCAGGTCAGCTGAAACAATTTTCTCGATCCCACAAACTATTAAGACTGTTGCTCTTATCTTGGAGTATATGTGTTATTTGTGATAGTTTGAGATTTCTGTTCATGAACTGATGAGATCATGTGAAGAAATATTGTATTTTATTTTGATTTATACAATAGTATTTAATATGGAATAAAATTTCAAAAGTTGTAAATATTTGTATTTGACTACTTTGAACTTTCACACAAAATGAAGTGACATCTGCATGAGTGATATTGAGATATTAGAACCAGTGGCAATGGTTTAAGATTAGGAGTAGGTCAATGTCATTGTTGCAAGCCATGACTGTATGTTATATTGGAAATATGCGGACTCCGGACTGTGACTAGAGAAGTTGGGTCCATGCTTCTCTTATATTACATTTCAACTTGGGTGAAGATTTTGATTAGCAAATCATTAAATTGTTTGACAACAGTTCACTTTGAAATATTTGTGTAGTTGAACAAAACCAGATAGGCTACAGAATACAAAGCAGTAAAAGCGCGGCAGACCACAGCTTTGAAATCACAGATACCTGTGGACAGATCTTTGTTTTATTCAGAATAATTGTGTGCACCAGTTGGAATAATTTCCCCTTTTTCTTAATTGGGGAAATAGAAGATGCCACAGAATCGTAATATACAGTATCTCACATTTTGTCTGAAGGAATTGATATGAAAGGTTGTTCAAGAGAAATGAAAAATTAAAAAAAAAATTAATGAAGAAAGGAGCAGTGCAGTCTTGGGTTTGATATGACTTAAATTAATAGCTTTAAGTCTCCTGACGTCAAAAACGTTTTATTTCATATTAAGATTATTTTCTATACTGTAGTAAGTATACTGTTATTTTTTAATGTAATACTATGGTGCAGGAAATTATCTGAATTACTAGAAAAAGAAATATTTTTGATGTGTCATGTCTGTGGGTAGCAGGTTGAATATGACTAAAACATTTAGAGAATTTTAAGAAAATTGTTTCAAAATGAATTGTAATGAATCTTAAATCTCTAATAATAACGATGAAATTTTTATGATGCGTCAATGTGCATGTTCAATTTTTTTCCGGAATTGTAGTATATTAAATGACCGATTTATATTTAGTTTCACATAAGAGTTTCCGGTTTGATTTCGGCATGTACACAGAAAATTGAAAAACATTTGACGTTTTTCTTAGCGAATTACACTATTTAGCATGGAAGAAATTAAATCGCATGGGATATTTTCATTCAAAGATGAGAAGACACAACCCGATCCGGTGTTTGAATACCCCAGTAACATTGCTAACAGCGGCATACCTCTTGTGATAGACAATGGTAAAAATTTCAACAGATCGTGTAATAGTGCATTGCCATTTCTTAAACACCATTAAAGTTGACAAATTTTTAGTCCATGATAATATTTGGGATAGGTAGCCATAAAAAGCGGGTCATAAATTTTTGTGTATATGACTATGTGTAACCCCCCCCCCCCCCCCCCATGTTTTGTTTTATAAGAATTTGAGTGCAAATGTTTGCTTTATATTATTAAAACTTCTATTATTAACTTCTGAGTATTGTATTTGAATGCAATAAGATGTTCATTTTAACACATCTGCACACAAGCAGGCGTGCAGTGTATATAATATATGTCTAGTTTTGACAGTGAATCATTGAGAAATTGGTATCAATTCTGTTGATAAAGTAAAGATTATTTCTCACAAATACACTGAAATTGAGTGCTCTTAAACTATATAATCGTACAATATAGATTTTAGAATTTGTTTACACAAAAAATAAGTTTTGGAACTCCACTTATCAGTGTATCAAAATGTTAGTCTTTTTATATAAAATGTGATTTCAAATTAAATTTTTTTTCGATGTTATCAAAAGAGGTGTATCTAGAGTCGTACAGTTTATCATGGTATCATCATTATTTATATTTATCCATGATTTAAAGGTGTATATAAATGCAGAGCTGGATGGGCAAGTCTAGAGCAACCACAACTTGTTTTTAAGAATATTACAGCAAAGCAAAAAGGGAAAAAGGTAAAACATGTTTAATAAATTTTATTATGAAAATTACCATTAGAAATAGGTTGTGTCCACGAATTTAAATAATGCTTTGGTTTATAAAATTATTATGATACCAGAGGCAATTTTTTACAGAGAGAGCGCTCGCCATTGCATGCCAAAATTTGTGTTGCAGATATACTAATAGAGAATTTTGGTGAGAGATCACAAGCCCTCGCACTGTTGAATTCGCCTCAGACCATACACAATTTATAATACAGTTCAATTTAAACATGAAAGTTTTGAAATTTTATAATATAATCAATAGGAATTGGATGTTCAAGTTGGAAATGAGATAAATAATGTTGAGGTGGTCAAGTGGATACTGAGGACACAATTTGACAGAAACCTTGTCACATTGTATGATGTGCAGGTAAGAAATGTGCAGATTATTGTAATTTCAGCCTAGTGTGCTCACTTTAAAAGAGAAATAATTTGTCATCTGTTTTTGAGTGACAAAAGAAGTTTTTATGATTTTAAAGAATCAATGTGAGAAAGTTAGATTATAAAAAAAATGGGGAGTTGAAGGTAAGATTATAGCATTTGTAATTGCTCAGTGATCTTTCATATTAATACACCTGAATTCCATTTCCAGGAACAAATATATGATTACATATTTGCACACCTTGGGATTAATACGGAGGGTTGTGTGAACCACCCGATAGTGATGACAGAGGCACTGTGTAACCCGGGCTACTGTCGCCAACGTTAGTACATGTACACCAAACATTTGTGCACATGTAGTTTCATAAATACACGTATTGCATTACATATGAAAAATAATGCTAAGCTTAAGATACTGTCATCCTCTCTTTGTTTTGTTACTTTATGTGTCAAATCAAATAATCAAATGCATCAGAACAATAATTTTTGAAAATTTGTGTGGGTAGATGTTACTACAATTAGTATTTCATTTAAATTTCTTTTTTTCATACAGAAATGTCGGAACTGCTATTTGAATGTTATCATGTTCCCTCCGTGGTCTATGGTGTGGATGCTCTGTTCAGCCTCTACAACAACCAGAAAATTACAGGTACTTGCTGCCAATACCCTCAGCCATAGAACTTTGTTTAATAAGGAAACCCTTGATGTATCAAACTACATGGATATAACTCCTGCTTTGAATTTTGCAGATCTGACACATTCGCTGATTGTTGACTGTGGCTATCAGAACACCTCTCTCATTCCTGTGGTGAATGGGAGGGTGAGCTCGGCCAATTGTCGGAGAATCAATATGGGTGGGGCACAGTTAGATGCATTCATGCAGAGACTGCTGCAGTTGAAGTATCCAGGTCACATGGCGGCTATCACCTTGAGCAGGGCAGAGGTCAGATTGCCAGCTATGTTCATTAATTGGCAAAAAAATACATTAAAATGTTCTGTGAAATCATCAGACTTCATTAGGGGCCAGAAATGTTACCTTAAGTGGGAACACAATCACAACCCTTTTAGCTGCTAATAAACTGTATTAAACAGGGGAGTAAAATTCAATTATTTAAAATATATGGTATCATTAACTTGTTTCAGGAACTGGTCAGAGACCACTGTTACATGGCCGAGGACTACATCAGTGAGCTGGAGGCGTGGACAGACAATGATTATTACGAGAACAATGTCACTAAGATACAGCTGCCCTACAATGCTGCTGTTTGTATATTAAGATTTTTCTATCTTCTATTCTATCTTTGCAAGCCAAGAGCCTTCCTATTTGTACTCTAAATTTCAAGGAGTTTTGATTTTCTTGGCTAAATCTTCTAAGGGTTGTAGAGTAGAGAGTATGTATTGGAAACCCTTGGCTAGTGAAGATGCTTCTAAGCTAGTGTGCAAGTACAACTGCACATTGTATATTCAATGATGCTACATGTACCAGTATAAAATCTATGCCTAAATTTATTAAAATTAAAATACAGTTGAAATTTGATGTATCAAACACTGATATCTTGAATAAAATGGATATTTCATAGTGATTTTTAAGTCAAAACCACTTATTTTCTTAAAAGGTATTTTACCCTAAATATCTCGATTACTCAACTATCTCAAAGTCCTATCTTGTTCGAGATGATAAAGTTTGACTGTATCCATGTATACAAGTACCTAGTAATTACATTCATTTCTAAATTAGTTAACATGTATCAAGTATCAACTGGCAATTTCATGGTTTACCCATGTAAGAAAAATCTGCTGCTAGGTTTAAAGATTCAGCATGCATACAACTTTTTACTCTTGCTGCAAGGAATGATTTTATTTTAAGTACATATATCTAATATTGAAGACACTGGTTTGTGACAGGTCACTGGAAGTCAGCTGACAGCAGAGCAGTTGAAAGAGAGGCGAGAGCAGCAGATTCGTCGCCTGAAAGAGTCCAACGCAAAGCGGAGATTAGAAAAGGCAAGAACTTGTTCTAAAAATTATTTTGCAATCATTGAAAAGAGCAACTTAACGGTACATGTACATTGTTTAAGTTTATAGGTACTCCACTTGTAGATGATTTTACTAATTTTTAAGACTTTTCATGCAGAAATATTTGAAGTATCATGTTAATTATGTTATTAAATCAATTTCTTTTTGAGCCATGCCATTTACTAAAACTTTTGTTGTAGAAAAACATCTAACCCATGTCATTCACCTGATTTTCAAATAAATTCTCATATATGAAATTAATGCATGTTCTTTCTTCATAATTTTTTCATTGTAATGTCACAGAATCCATGCCTTATATAAATATCTAGCATTTACAATAATTGTACATTGTCTTGAATGTTGTGAGAATATCTGCAATTTGAGATTGTAAAGTTGAAATTGAGATATCATGTTTGATAAGATGATGTTTTTCGTGTAGCTTCAAATGGAGGAAGAGAAATTAAGGGAGCTCATCAGTGTTCAGGAGCTGTTGGACGATGAGGATGAAGAAGCATTCAATGTATGTACAAAGGAGGGAAAAGACATTATGATGTTATGTTAGTTTAAAAACAAATTATTGAAATTATATTTACATGTATAAGTATGAACATGTTCTTGATATTTTTGAAGTTTTAACATGTACATACATGTGTGTTTTGTATTCAACTTGCAATAATGTGGATGATATTTTTTCTAATGAGTTTGTATAATATATAGAGAGCCCTATCATCACTCCGATATGACACAGCGGAAAGTTTGCAAGTCGAAATCACAAAGCTTACAATGTCCATACAAAGAATGAAAGCCAAAATCAAAGGAATTGATCTTCCTGTCGATGAAGAGGTAACTGTTCTATCATCCTTTTAAATGAAATGTCATTTATTAAACAGAATTTGTTCTACACACTGTAAATTTTTCTTATTTCCATGGTAGATGATAATGTTTCAAGGATGGGTTGTGACCAATTAATGCTTTATTCTTTTGTTTGAAACTTACCGGGATATGATTTGATTTCATTACTTACTGATCTTATTTCTGTTATTTTGGAATTCAGTGCTCTCACATTTGCTTTAATTGTATTCTGAGTATCTTGAATTTTGACAGGCAAAGAAACCAGCCGTGTATGATCTTATTGACATCCCTGATGATCAACTGACTCCAGATCAAATGTCAATTAAAAAACGACAAAGGATGTTGAAGAATGCAAGGGAGGGTCGACTTAGGGCACAGGCAGTGCAGAGAGAGAGGCAGCAAAAAGTAGGAAATATTTTTTATGATTTAAAATCAATATTTTAAAGATGACAAAGTCTCATGGAAGAAAATTTGACTTTGATCTATATCAATGAATTTGACCCTATATTAACATTGACCTTATTATTGGAAAGATACAGCCAATGTTAAATTTAAAGTTACCAACAGACAGGACATTTTATAAAACTGTATGAATTTGAAGCAATAATTAATTCAAGGGGAAAAAAGGCTTGAATAGTTGTGGCTAAATGTATGATTTAATTCTTTGATGTATTTGTTTGATAGGAAATGGAAGAAGAGAAGAAATTAGAGCAGAGAAGAATAAAAGATTTCAATGGCTGGCTACAATTGATTAGAGACAAAAGAAAAGTATGTGAAACAACATGATGCTATAACAGCTAGTGTATTATTATGTAATTACTATGCTTCGTTTCTTTCAAGCATTATGATAAAACATGTATACATGTTCTTTATGACAAATATTTCATATTCAACTGCTAATGTACATACATGTACATGTAATAAGGTTTTGATTGATCAATATTAGTTAACATTTTGAAGGTTGAAAAAATCCCACTAATAATAATGTCTTTCCTATGAAAATTTTAATGACAGAAATTTAGTAAAAATATTCACATTCAAAACTGAGTCACTTATCCTTTCAAATTTCTTCCTGCCTCAGAAACTGCTAGATATCCGCAATGCTAAGAAACAAAGGAAAGCAGATCTAGCCAAGAGAAGAACATATGCATCGCAACAACGGATGAAAAAGATTACCCAGCTTGTTTCTGGTAGGTGTTTTATACATTGTATATGTTCTAATGAAGATGAATAGGTTTTATATGAAACAAAACTTATTAGCATTTAGAATAAATGAAGCAATGCTTACATTGATATGATTGACAGGAGGATCAAAAAAGAAAAAAGAGGACACGTTTGGTCAGAATGATGCCGACTGGGAAGTGTACAAAGAAATAGTAAGCAATCGTGTTAAAATCTGACAAGAGCTTTTTAAACATGCAAAAACCTATTGCATTCATTTCACCTTCTGGGATTTCTTTTATAAATTGATTTTACAGTAGTATGAATTATAAAAGAAATACTTGCATTACTGTTTTCCAGCACCCAGAGAATGCCGACAGTGATTCAGAGGCAGAGGAAGACAAGCTGGAGGAACTGGAGACTATGCTGAAGGAACACGACCCTGAGTTCCAAAAGTAGGTCAACTCCTGAGGAGAAACTGTGTCATCATCATTTATCTATTTATTTTTATCTCTGGATGAGAATATGGGTGTTCAATATGGACTTGTTCTACATGGACATCATGATTTTTCATGACTTTTTAGGGAAATGGACCAAACAATGGGACAGACAGGAGAGTTTGACATTGCTGAGTACTACAGACTTCACCTAGCAGTAGAGAAAATCAGGTAGGCACAGAAATAAGAGATTCTATTCCTATCCTATTCTTATCATATAAGATTAAAAGATTCTTCAAATTTTTCAATGTGTCTAGTTCATTAATGTCACATTTTATTTTTTATTTACAAAGAGGATTGACTACACATCTTTTCTAAAGTACCGGTATTACATGTACATGTACAACATGTTAATTCAGTAATCAGCACATGAAATGTTGATGATTTGTATAATACATGACTAAATGAACTTAGAAGAAAGTACATGTACAAATAGAAAGTAACTTGTTACAGAGTTCCAGAACTGTTGTTTCAACCCTCCATGATAGGAATTGAGCAAGCAGGTATTGCTGAGACCATGGACTTCGTTTTAAAGAAATTTGATGCTGAGACACAAAACAAACTTGCTCAGGTACAGTATTTGCATTCACCCATTATGAAGAATAACATTTTATGAAGGTAGCCAAAATAATATTTTTTCCATACTATCCATTAAAGTACAGTACAATGTATATGTAGTAGTTATTAGTGTTTACTTGAGTCTATATTAAGACAAATAACAGGATGGTTTTGTTTTTGTGTACAGAATGTGTTCATCACTGGCGGAAATGCCATGTTCAGTCATTTTAAACAGAGACTTGAGCATGAACTTCTGGCAATGAGGCCTTTCCAATCACCATTTAATGTCTCAATTGCAAGTAAGTTCCAATAAATATATCTATAGTTTAGAAGATTTATATTTTGAAATCATTTGAATTAATAAGTTACCAATATCAAAAGGATGTTACGAACAATGTACGTTTTTTATTTTGATGAGTCTTATTTACATGGGTAAGCCACTTGTATCTTGATACATTTAAAGTTCTTCTTACATGATTTTATATTTCATATTCACTTCTTTAGAAAAAATGTTCTCCAAATCGATATTTGGAACAATGAATGTGAAATCTATACTACATGTATATGTAAATGCATGACATTTTTGAAGGTTTTTGTCAGGATAATAAAAATAAACTTGTTTTGGTAAGAAAAATTTCATTTTTCACTTTTAATCACATAGGATTGTAAAAAAATTTTAAAATCTTTCCCCAGAGAACCCAATTCTTGATGCCTGGTATGGAGCCAGAAAGTTTTCTTTATCTCCCTTGTTGACAAGCAGCAGTATCACAAGAGCAGAGTATGAAGAGAAAGGTGGAGAATACCTAAAGGAACACTGCGCTTCAAACCGATATTTCCCCACCCCTGCATCAAACAAATAAATCTGACTAATAAATCCATTGTACCATTTTTGAGTTTTTATTATTGAAATGATTTCAAAACTATGAATAATCAGAAAAAGTTCTGGTCTGGAAGGAATGACAAATGTAACTACAATGGATGTACCATACACAGAATATGTCAACATATCAACGGGGTACATGATTGTATGTTATTTCCAGTGCTTCAATAATGTAGCAAGTTTATTTACACAGACACAAGAAAAAGCAATGAGAACAGGTCCTTGTCAGTAATGCTCTCTCTCATCCTCTCTTGTCTCTCTCCACATCAATAATTAATAAGTCCTTGTCATCTCCTCTCGAGATTTGCCAGCTCCTTTTGGCATTTTCCTCTTCGATGTGTCCTCCAACTCTTTCTGCTTATAGTAATGTGGTGCAACTTCAAGTAGCCATGAATTGTCAATCTCTATCACCTTTAAAGCAAATTTTTCATTCATTATAATTGCTTTACATACATGTGCAATACAGTAAATGTCTTGGGATGTCATAAAAGTTACCCACACAAAACTCCTTTGTCCTACATAGCTTATATTGCATCAAACATCTTTTGAATAGACTGCTTTCCAGTACATTTATTTGTAGAGCTTTGTATTCAATAGCTCTATTGACAAAAGACCATGTTTTCTTTGAAAAATAACCATTTAGCATGCCAAAAAATATCAACAGATAAATATTACTTTACAAGTACCTCATATTTCACAGTTTAAGTAAATTGATACTGAATCAAAACTTGAATTTGCAACCTTTGGAGTACCACTTTTAAAATGGTTTGTTCTCATTTCTTACCTGTCTCATGAATTCTTTCGTTGTGAACACCAGTTCATGGTAAATGAGCCACTTAGGTCGATCTTCGAACATGCTGCTGTTCGGGTGAACCAATACTGTTTGATGATATTTGACAGTTTTATAATTACCTCCCTTGTCTAATCGAGCAGTGTGGTAAAAGAACCCAGCTGTAATTGCCTGTCAAATACAGATGTTGAAAACAGGTTGAAGGAATAAATAGACTTTATGCTTGACATATTTCTAGTACATGTACTTATTCATTATAAACTGCCATTAATTGGAGCACTGTTAACAAAGAGCTGAGTGCTACAGTGTACATCTAGGAACGTGTTCTATTTCCACGAGAATAACAACACATGAACATTATGCTTTATCATTAGATTTATAAACTTAATCTTTTAAAAACAAGTAGATACGAAAACATATGACCTACAGTACCTTACGAATGGCCACTGAGTCTCCAGGATTTGTAGAGATCTCAATCTCTACTCTCTCCATTAGGCCTTCCAACTGGTCACGAATATCGCGAGCCCTTTTCATGGATCGGTGCTGAATAAAGTTTTCGTAACACCACTGCGTGGAGAAAGCTGTCTCCTCCCACTGATCGTACACATTTAACAGAGTCAAATGATCACCTCCAGGCCGAAAGAAATTCACACGTGCTGTGTCTGCATGCACCACTTTGTCTTTTGGTCGGTAAAACACAGCATTGTTCACAGATAACATAGCACAGATTGTCAGGATTTCTTTGGCACATTTGTATCTGAAAAACATTTCAAACATTAAAATTTTAAAAGTCAAACATAACTTACAAATTCTTGAGTAGGGTGATTGATATAAAATCCTCCAATATCTAAGAAATCATGTTAACTACTTGATACCTTTTAATATACTTATAAAATGACGTCAATTTCTCTTCCTTTAAACATAAAACTATAGTGTACTTATACTTACTGTTCTGAAGCCAAAATACATTTGGATAACATAGGATCCACAGGAAATTCAGCCATTTTTCTTCCCAGTTTGGTCAACTCCCCTCTGTGATTTAAAGCTCCCAGAGCATAGAGCTGTTCAAGGGCCAGCACTAGGGTCTCATGGGGAGGGGGGTCCATGAAATCAAAGTGGATCAAGTCATTGATCCCCAGACTCTTAAGCAGTAACACCACATTTCCCAGGTTGGTCCTCTGAATTTCAGGGACAGTATTATCCTCCAGCTCGTGTTTATAGGCCCAAGCTGTGTACAATCTGAAGCATTTCCCTGCTGAAACTCGACCAGCTCTCCCTGCTCTCTGATTGGAGGAAGCCTGCAAAACAGATATAAACAAAATCATGGTTAAGTCATCCACAAAACTGATAATTCATTCTGCTACACCAGATACAGATGTAAGAAAAACTACAATTTTGACATCTAAACACCGATACTGGTAATTCACTCTTTGAAATCTCAACCACCATTTTTAAATTGACTTGAGGTGAAAAGACTTTCAACTAGTATCAAAGAATATCAGTCTAGAAATTTGAGTTGACTGAACCTTAGAGATAGGGGTGACTATCAGAGATTCCATCCCTGTCCTGGCATTGTAACTGTTCTGTTTGCAGAATCCTGGATCAATCACATATTTGATGCCATCTATTGTAAGAGAAGTCTCTGCAATATTTGTGGCCAAAATAACCTGCAATGTACGTGTAAAATTGTCATGCACTGTTCTCTACTTATAGTTTATACATGTACGGTTTCATTCTCACAAGAATCCTGATTTGATTGTACTCAAAATACTCAGCATACATGCTACCAGTAACATGTGCATGAGTACATTTTCAAGTTGAATGCAAATGCCACTAGATAACTACCTTTCTTGCTCCAGGAGGAGTTGGTTCAAATATCTTGGACTGCATGTCAGAGGGTAGATTGGCATAGATGGGCAGGATGATCAGTTCCTTGATTTTGCTGCCAAGTTTTTTGGTTCTTTCCTATGTAAGCAGTGCAAATTGTTAGACAATCTGATGATCAAACAGAAGCTACAATGTTTCGTTTTTCCATGAACATGTAATACTATGTGTGTTTTTGCATTCTACTATACATGTGGTTTCACTGCTATAATTTGTTTTCTGTTGTGAAGACTTACAGATATTATTCTACCTTACTATAAATACACATTTAAGCACATCATTATGGGCATTTTTATAGAATCCCTATCACTAAATAAAAAAGTTGACTTCACCTGCCCTACATGTTATTTGGTATTAAATGAAAATGTAAAAATATTTATTCCAACATTCAATTTTTGCCAAAGTACAGATGAGAGCATTACCAATTTCAAGAAATGACTACCGGTATACAGTACACATCAAGTTCTTAAAGAATTGGTGAAATAACATAACATACACAAAATAAAAACAATGTCATCCCCAAAAAATTTGGAGAGTTAAATATTTTCTAACCTGTAACATTTCATTGGCTGTCTCTATCTCCTCTTGACCTGTGAGGAACACCAGAATGTCCCCTGAGGGCTGGGTGACGTGTATCTGTAGCACTGACACCACAGCGGCATCCAGATAATCTGCCTCTGGGGCCTTCGTATAGTAGATATCAACAGGAAATCTCCGACCAGGAATACGGAAAATGGGAGCATCGTCAAAGAACTATGAGTACAGTGAACAACAATGACAGTCAGTGACATTAGTTAATACATGTACATGTACTTGTATTTCTAGACTTATCTTTGATAAAGATTTGTTTTCATGATTTTTAGCACATAAAGACTAGTGCACATGCATACATGTAAGTAAACTGTTATTTTAAAGAAATATATTATGTTGCTAATATGCCTGCAGGAACTTTTAAAATGCTAATGCAATATCATATTTAGTTTATGAGTGTTGTAATGCATTAGGAAATACTGAATGCAACATTAAGCAAATGTTAAGAGCAATAACTTTATTTTAATTTTTGCCATATTGAAAATCTTTCTTATAGTTATACCTCGGAGAATTTTTCTGCATCTAAAGTGGCACTGGAGATGAGAAGTTTGAGATCA
This sequence comes from Magallana angulata, assembly GCF_025612915.1. Taxonomy (NCBI): domain Eukaryota; kingdom Metazoa; phylum Mollusca; class Bivalvia; order Ostreida; family Ostreidae; genus Magallana; species Magallana angulata. Next base: position 24,806,838 of record NC_069117.1, on the reverse strand, counting down.
GGTCTGAATCTTGCTATGTCCTTCACTAAACCAAACAAGACGTCTGTGTGAAGTGTTCGCTCGTGGGCCTCGTCAATGATCATTACACTGAAGATATGAAAGAGGAAAATCTGAATTTACGTTGGAAGTGAGTATAAAATATACTTACATGAAGTTTTAGCTGAATTGTGATTACTGGGTAATCATGATAGCAGATTTTTATCAACTTTTGTTCTTGAATCTCAGAGAAGCAATAATTTTGATTACCAACCACAAAGCCAGGAGCTTAGTGTACAATATCTGTCATTATAAAAAATGTACTGGCATTTTAATTTCCATGTATAGCTGACCTGTAACTAGCCAGATCTGGTTCTCCCAAGAATTCACGCAGCAGCATTCCGTCTGTCATGTATTTGATCATGGTTCTCTCAGATGTACAGTCTTCAAATCGAATACTGTAGCCAACCTTTGATAAGAAATTGAAATTGAGGTCATTTTATTTTGAATCTCTGAATGACGAAAGTAAAGTGAAAAAGCACATAAGACTTATTAAAAAATTATACTGAAAAGATGCTCACTTCATTGCCAAGTTTGTATCCCATCTCTTCTGCTACTCTGGATGCTACTGACATTGCAGCTACTCGACGTGGTTGGGTACATCCTATTTTCATGTCATTTTTTGTAAAGCCCTAAAATATCAATGTAAAGCTTGTAAATCATTGTGAACTACAAGCAATAAGACCAAACATTTTGAATTCCTCGTGCTTATATCTCTAATCTTTTAAGTTGATTAACATACAAGTTCTCTGAGTTTTGATTCTGCATGGGAGCTACAATATATAAAGTTTCTACCAAGTAGATATAAATTGATATAGGAAAGCTCATTCCATCTTTAACTGACAATTTACCTCTGAACATGAACTTCAGGATCATGATATACTGTGCTAAACATGTTAGCATATTTTGACCATGAATATTACTGGCACTGCATAATTCTAAGACTAGAAAAACTCAACACTTACTGCATGATGCAGAAACTGGGGGATCTGAGTTGTCTTCCCTGACCCTGTCTCTCCCTCTATGATGAGGACCTGATGTTCACGTATGGCATCAATCAAATCCTGCTTGAAGGGGTACACTGGTAGACTTTTCTGGGTTTCCTCAATCGTCATTTTCTTCAGTTGGGCCTCGGTTATTTCTGGTTCATCCTACATGTACATGTACCGGTATTCAAGAGATTTTTATAAAACAATGTAAAAAGTTCTCTATTAATTTCATAATCTTGTTAATATATCCTTAAGATTTATTTATCTCATATTCAGACTTTACATATTTTTCTTCACATTTACATGTATTTAATGATATATTCAAAATAAGAAAATAAAAAAGAGGTTAAATGTTACCTTATTTTTCCTTGTTCCAGGCATTTGCAACACTTGTACAAATTCTATTTCTTCATCCATGATAAAGTCATACTCTTTCTGTTTACTTTTTGCCTTGGCATCTTTTGCTCCAAACCTTTGTTCAAATAAACCTCATAAAATATCTGTTATAAGCAAATGCAAATCATTTAATTTTTTTTAAATGCATAAGATACCTAGCATCAAATTTTTCAAAATATGGATTTTCAATACGCAAGAAAAATATTACAAATGCAGCAGTTCCAAAGAATTTAAGCCTTTTTGGCCTTGCCTACAATTACATGTATGTTACAAATATTACTTCATTATAGCTGCCCCGACATGCTCCTCCTCCCATCGCTTCTGTTCATAATTTGGCCCTTTTTCTGTAAGGTCCTCTTCATATTTATCTGATGGTTTGACATCATCTTTCGGCATGTAATAGCGATTAATCTTCTCTCCCTCTCGAGCTTTGTGGTGATCTTTGGCTAATTTGAGGACTGTTTTCTTATATTCTCTTTCCCTTTTCTCTCTCTCTGTAAGTCTGAAGAAATATAAAACAATTAGAAAAATCTGCATTTGGTCTCCTTGAAATCTCTTTGAAATAATTTACTGGTACTGAGAATAATTTGAGTTAATGGGATATAATTTTCTTGGATTGCCTAAAAGACTAACAGGTTTGCAATTATTAATCGGTATTTGAGTTTAAACAGCAAGTTTCAATATTCCTTGAACATAATTCAGTGGTATACACAAAAAACTAAGTCTTTTAATAGTCCTTCACAAAATCTGCCAATCAAGTACATATACGGTGAGAGGCACCTGTAATAAAAACTTACTCTGTGTCTCCAAACAAGTACTCCTCGTCCATTAACTCCGCCTCCAGGTCATCCAGTTTGTCGACGTTTCTTTTCTTCAGGTAATCCCTCCTTGACTTCTTCCTCAGCTCCGGAATTATCTTCTTCCTGTCTTCTGCTTCCATTTCCAGCCTCTTTCTTGCTTCTTCATACGCCTTGATAAATACAAATACAATCCCAATTTTTTAAAATCCGAATCATTATATATTCCTTTTTCAAAAAATTATCTTACAAGCTCAATGTTCAATATCAAAATGACTTTTTAAATCAATAGCACTGTTTACCCTTTTCTCAGACTTAGACATGACAGATCTCTGTTTATCTTTATCCTTTGTTTTTAGGCGTTCAGCAAATTTGTCCCTCTCCTCCAGATCTTTCAGTCTGTCTTTCTCCATTTCTTCCTCTGAATCCTCCTCTGTTTCATCTCTATCGTCATCTTTATCCAAGCTATCAATTAACATTGCAGTCGTGTAAAGTATTTGTGTCAGAACAAGATATCTGTGAGCCAATGCTCACTAGTGATACCCCCGCTCTGATGTGAATATGCAAAATAAGCAAAGTCGACATTTAACAGAAAGCTGGCATCCGATTGGTACAGAAATATATCCCACAATATGGCATGCCTAAACAAATAGTGTGTTAAAATTTCAAGCATCTGCGATAAATAGCTGCTGAGAAATCTTTGAGGAAAATTTGTTTGAAAATTTTGGCTAAAATAAACAAAGTACTTATTTAACAGGAAGATGACGTCCGATTAGTACAAAAATATATCTCACGATATGGCATGCCTTAAAAAACACTATGTAAAAATTTCAAGCATCTCCGATAAATAGCTGCTGAGAAATCGAAAATTTGTTTGAAAATTTTGGCAAAAAATCAACAAAGTCATTATTTAACAGGAAGTTGACGTCCGATTAGTACAAAAATATATCCCACAATATGGCATGCCAAAACAAATAGTTTGTTAAAATTCCAAGCATCTGCGATAAATAGTTGCTGAAAAATCTTTGACGAAAATTTGTATGAAAATTTGGTTAAAAAATAAGCAAAGTTGTCATTTAACAGGAAGTTGACGTCTGATTGGTACAAAAATATATCCCACGATATGGCATGCCTATACAAATACTGTGTAAAAATTTCAAGCATCTGCTATAAACAGTTGCTGAGAAATCTTTGACGAAAATTTGTTTGAAAATTTTGGTTAAAAAATAAGCAAAGTCGTCATTTAACAGGAAGTTGACGTCCGATTGGTACAAAAATATATCCCACGATATGGCATGCCTATACAAATACTGTGTAAAAATTTCAAGCATCTGCTATAAACTGTTGCTGAGAAATCTTTGACGAAAATTTGTTTGAAAATTTGGTTAAAAAATAAGCAAAGTCGTCATTTAACAGGAAGTTGACGTCCGATTGGTACAAAAATATATCCCACGATATGGCATGCCTTAACAAACACTGTGTTGAAATTTCACGCATCTGCGATAGATAGTTGCTGAGAAATCTTTGACAAAATTTGTTTGAAAATTTTGGTTAAAAAATAAGCAAAGTCGTCATTTAACAGGAAGTTGACGTCCGATTGGTACAAAAATATATCCCACGATATGGCATGCCGTAACAAACACTGTGTTAAAATTTCAAGCATCTGCGATAAATAGTTGCTGAGATAAATGCGACAGAAATTTTTGTTACGGACGGACAGGCAGATGGACGGACAGACAGACAGACACACAAGGGTAAAACAGTGTACCCCCTCTCCTTCGGAGCGGGGGTATAATAATTACATGAAAAATGCGTTTCCAAAAGTATGTAGCAAAAACCATGGCTTGATACATGCACCATAACAAGATAGGACAGAAGAAGGCCTAAATTTTGAACCTTTTAAATTCCAAAGGCCAGAATTATACTGAACATATAAGATTTTTAAAATTTTTAAAATTGATCTTAAAATTTAAGTCAATTAAATTCATATATGCAAGCATGGCTGGAAAACTGAAAGAGAGCTTTGTTGAAAGCTAGTCAATTCAAGTAAACTCAAACTTGATACAAGTGAAAAGCTGTCAATGTGACAGCAAACCGGGTTTTCTTTTATGTGAACTTTATCCATAATCCATGTCAACCCATATCCAGTGAAATGGTGTACCCCTATATGCAATATTTTGCTAAAAAGTGACTAAGTTCAAAAGGTGGTATTTTTTTCATAAATTATCAGAAATCAAAATCCTAGCAATATGCACACCTCTGATATACCCTATGTACAATTGATCTGCAAAAGAACAACTTCCTATCTTGAAATCTGTAGGAGGAGTTATACATACAATGAGGGTACCCTATATGCAATATTTTGCCAAAAGTGACTAAGTTCAAATGCTAGTATTTTTTTCATAAATTATTGGAAATCAAAATCCTAGCAATATGCACACCTCTGATATATGTACAATTGATCTGCAAAACAATTACTTCCTATCTTGAAAACTTTAGGAGGAGTTATCCGTACAATGAGGGTACCCTATATGCAATATTTTGCCAAAAAGTGACTAAATTCAAAAGCTGGTATTTTTTTCATAAATTATCAGAAATCAAAATCCTAGCAATATGCACACCTCTGATATAGGTACAATTGATCTGCAAAAGAACAACTTCCTATCTTGAAATCTGTAAGGGAGTTATCCGTACAATGAGGGTACCCTATATGCAATATTTTGCCAAAAAATGACTAAGTTCAAAAGCTAGTATTTTTTTCATAAATTATCAGAAATCAAAATCCTAGCAATATGCACACCTCTGATATAGGTACAATTGACCTGCAAAACAACAACATCCTATCTTGAAAACTGTAGGAGGAGTTATCCGTACAATGAGGGTACCCTATATGCAATATTTTGCCAAAAAATGACTAAGTTCAAAAGCTAGTATTTTTTTCATAAATTATCGGAAATCAAAATCCTAGCAATATGCACACCTCTGATATATGTACAATTGATCTGCAAAACAACAACATCCTATCTTGAAAACTGTAGGAGGAGTTATCCGTACAATGAGGGTACCCTATATGCAATATTTTGCCAAAAAATGACTAAGTTCAAAAGCTGGTAATTTTTTCATAAATTATCAGAAATCAAAATCCTAGCAATATGCACACCTCTGATATATATACAATTGATCTGCAAAACAACAACTTCCTATCTTGAAAACTGTAGGAGGAGTTATCCGTACAATGAGGGTACCCTTTTGGCAGCCGCCCGCCCACCCGCCCGCCCGCCCGCCATTTTCACCATTTTAATAACCGGATTTTTCCTTCGGAAAACCCGGTTAAAAATGGTCATCATAATGATTGATGAAAAAATATCGCAAATTTAGAAAGAATCTGTAGACCGATTATCCTGAAAAAGTTACCCGACTTACAAGCCGGTCAATGGCAAAACCCCCAAAATAAATATGAAAAAAGCCACCCAACATATAGGGGAACAATACTTATAGGCGAGTTTATACGGTACTGATCTAAAGAAAACAAATAGAGGAGAGGTGAAAAAATGAATGACACTTAATGGCATGTTTTTTTTTTCCAAGTGGAGCATAAAAACAAATAAGACATACTTTTCTTCCTCACTGCTGCTTTCAGATGAAGATTCCTGCTTTTTTCTGTACTGTTTCTTCTTGTCAGATTTTGATTTCTATAAAGAATTTCAATAGGAATACTGTATTAGCCACAGGTGAATTCAGGACAAGAACTTAAACTTAATCTTTTATTGGACAGGATGCTTGTGTGTGAGATTTGACAGGCCTTTTCCTTTGATGGAACAGCATAATTTTCGTCCTCACTGTCACTGTCCAATAGCTGATAGCTACTGTTTTTCTTTTGTATTTCCAGTGCTTGTCTTTCTAGAATGCGAGAACTTTTCTCTGCAACAACTTTTTGGGGCATCTGTAAACAAAAAGGTCACGGTAGCGGGTAAATTATGTAAATTTTTTCTGCAATGATTACCTTTCTTTTAACTAATTAATAAATTGATTATGAAAAGTAAGTAAAATTCACTAAAATTACTGTTAATATACATAAGCATAGGTAAGAGAAACAGCCAAATCGTCTCCTATGAGACTTTGAGTCCAACATCATGATTATTTCATGCAGTCCTCAATTTTCCTTAGGTTGCTATAGGTTTCGACAAATCGATAAACAGGGTGTGTCAATTTCAGTCCTGTCAGTTTCTTATCAGTTTCAGCCGCTGTAGATTTTGACAAATCAATAAACGGGGCATGTAGATTTCAGTCTGGCTGTTTCTATAGAGTTATGAATTAACTATAACTTTCTCACTTCTGTAAGAAATAGAGGGAATAATACTTGGTAGATGTAATTATATTTATATGAACATTTATATGAACAGTTGTTTATTAATAAGATCTTTTTGAGAATGTCAATGCTCAATATGTGACATAACTATGAAATCATCTAGTTACAAAAGGGGCTCAACATAAGAACATCTGTAGAAAAATTTGAATTTTTTTTTAATACTGGATCTATTCTACTCATTGTCCATATATATCGGATATGATTTCATGCAGCTGATTTCATTATTTCTAGTGTTCCTCAGGTGAGCAATGTGGCCCACGGGCCTCTTGTTATTTCTAGAATGATAACGTTTACAACCTCCTATCCCTGCTTTTGGTTGAAGATGAATAAACGTTCAAACCAAGTGGGAGACACAAACTCATGAATAAGTCCATTAGGTTTTGTTTCAATATGATTTCGTTTCGCACTTAATAGCCATTTTAAATATGGCATAGCAGTAGGGTACATTTCCTCCCGTTTTTTCCTGATACTCTTACAGCTGTCTCATGATCTGATAGTAGGTAAAAGATTACAATAATTATAGTCTGTCCCAAGTTATTGCTTCCATCGCTTTTTGATGATTTTTAATAAAATTACACATACCTGTGAAAGAAATACAGTTGAAATTGTTAAAAGGGAATATCTCCAAGATATCTTTATTGAACAATTATCCCTTTCCACTCAGAAAAATTCACAGGAACGAAAACAGATTCCTTACGGAGATTTATAATGGGAAATGTTTACATCTTTTTTCCATTCGGAATACACTCGGAATACATCCCGCAATTTTTTAACATTATCATCCGGGCTTATTAATGGCTGATGCAATGCAAAATCTCCGTAGACTTTCAATTTTTGGATGTGTATTGAAACCTGAAGCGGTAGAGGGGGCGTTTCAAAACAGATAATCTGGACATTTTTCATATTAGTGGATGAATGCAGTTTGAGCACAAAGGTATTTACTATTATTGAAATATCAAGCAAAAAGTGGTGGAAGCAAAAACTCGGGACAGAGTATAGGTTGGACCAATCTCCCAAATGGGAAATAATAGCCCGTTTGGGATAGAATAGCCCAAATGGGATATAAATTTAAAGTGAAAAAAATAAAAAAAATTGATTTTGAAATTTTTGATATAAATACACATTAGAAAAGATGAAATACAACAACTTTTGGTAAACAACTTTTTCTGTAGCTGTACTATTATGGAGATTGATCCCTCAGTATATCCAATACGTCTTGGGGATCAATTTTACAAACTATAATAGACATATAGAAAAACTTCTTAACCAAAAGTTGTTGCATTTGATTCACATTAATGCAGATTTATAAAAAAAAAATTAACAAAAAATTATTTTTAGCACTTTAAATTTATTTGGGCTATCATATTCAAAATGGGCTATTATATCCCATTTGAGAGATTGGTCCCAACCTGATAATTAATTGATCTTCATGAGGCTGGTTTTTTTAATATCAAAAACCAAATACCTTTTGCCACAACTCATGTGCAAAATTCAACATGTTTGTGTCGATTTCCACTGTTCCAGTTTCGCGAATTTTGTCGATAAAATCATTGGGACCAGTTGCCTTTTTCGCCAAACCAAGGAGATATTGGGAAATATATTTGTCTGATATTCCCAATATATCATGGAGCTTATCATTAACCCATGTTTCTAACATGGATGCCATAGTCTACCTAAAACTGTAACTAATTTAAACTATAATCAAGTAAAGTCCAAAATATTCAACTTCCAAAACTTCGTATTTCATGGGAGCAGCCATGTTATAATTTTACTGAACGTTTCGATGACGTATTGCACAAATTATCATGAACGCACCTTTCTAGTCTTCTAGTCTAACTGACTATTTCAACTCTTTTGTTCGATATTAATCAATTTCTAAATGACGTTTTAGACCTAACAAGATTTCTGTGTCTGTTTTTAATTTGGTTTCTTTTCTTGAACCCCCTCCCCATTTTACGTGACCGAAATCGAAAAAGAACGACCTGTCAAATGAAAAGTTTCCCTCTCGCAACGTGTTTTCAGACTTCAGTTTGCAGACGTAATACGTAATTAGCGGGTATAACACGATTTAATGACTAGTAAGTATATTTTACTCGTGTTGTTATAATTCACATAAGAAAAATATTTTTAAATATTCACTGAAATGAAACCACTAACGTTATTATTAATTACGCATTTGTTTTTAGTGCATTCTACAGCTGTTCTAATTTTTAAGGAAAAGTGCTATGATATTTAATAATAGCGAGCGCAGCTCGCCGGCGCGCAGCGCCGGCTAGCGAAGCGAGCTCTAAGAACCAGTGTGCGCGGGAAAAAGAACGAGCTAAACCTACAGTTCATCAAACAAAATTTTTTGTCTACGTCCCATAATGCTCTCTAATGTTTACACCCGTGGTGCTATGCCAAAAATGGGGGTGATACTAAAACAAGTCCCACGGAGAAAACAAGTCCCACGTAAGTCACACGTAAGTCCCACGGCAAATGCGGCTATATATCGATATAACTATGATTGATTATGATTAAATGTGATAAAATAATAATAATTAACACAACAAAATATTTCTATAAGTTTTTATTACGGATTAATCGACGAAAAATCAAAGCTGTTGGTAAAAATAGATAACTCGTACGTAGAATTCATACGGCAGCAGAAGAAATCTGTATACCCGCTGTTTATTGATGGATAATTCAAATTTTCTTTGACAAAATAAAATCTAATAGCAATAAAAAAAAAATGACTTTATATTCATTAAATAACGCAAACTAAGTAAAAGTTGGGTAAGTAGACAACTCCTACGCAGAATGCATTCGCAGCCGAGAAAAGAGCACACCTGCCGCTTACCCATGTTACCTGATGGGCGATCTTAATGTTTTACTTTTATTTTTTAACTTTAAAAAATTATCATATTAATATTGATAAAAAAAACCCCACATTTATTGATTAACACTCACTAAATTAGTAAAAATCATGAAAGTAAAAAAAAAACTACTCAGAATCTATAATCTAAACAACTAATTGCTAATTTTTCTATTTTATTTATTTTTTTTTGTATGTTAGTCTTTTATTTCATTGTACTAAAAATGCATAGATAAAATTATTAATTTCTTTACGCAAATTTAAAAAAAACCGCGAATGACTTAAAAATAAAGGGAAAAGTCTAACACAGAATTCTGTGGATTTAAAATGCACGCCTGCCATTTATAGTTATGTCATTTTATTTGTAAATTATTTCAGATGGCTGTAAAGTTAACATTTTGCCTTATGATTATGTTCAGAAGAGAAATTTACTTATTGCTGTGATTAATTTATTATACTACATGAAGTTGGGTGATACGAGTTTTATATAGTCCGTATATCACTCCTTATAAGTTTGACCCAGTTCTGTTCTCTCTAAGAACTTTCATGTTGTAAATTTTGAATTTACTGGTGGGTTTAAATACAAAATTTACACATGTTGGAAATTTTTTATTTACACCCACCCAGTAAATTCAAAATTTACAACATGACAGAACCATGCGTTCATTCAGAGTTTTTTTTGGGGGGTAGGGGGGTATTCAGGTTTGTCGGGGAGGGGGTTGAGGCATATTTTTGGTCATTTTACGATGAAAATTTACGAAATTTGATTTTTTTTTCCAAGGGGGGGGGGGGATTCCACCCCATCCTCCGAATCCCATCTAGATTAGTTCATGAAAAGTCTGTTAGTGGTGAAAATCTTCCTAAAAGTCAAAGAAAAAATCTTGCATCTACTCCAAAAAAAGAAAAAAGAAAAAAAAAGAATGATGATTGAAATAAATATTTGATGGAAGTTCATGAGTTATACTAACATATACATGTATTGTTATTAAATTGTTGTTGTCAGCAAGAACATTCTAGACTACGGCAGCTTACCGTTCACGAGACTGTTCCACGATCTTTGGGTCTAAAGACCAACTCTGTTTTTTAAATGTTTTTTTTTTCTACATAATGAATGAAAAATCGTGTTTCAAAACTAGAAACCAGCAGAGAACGTCATATTTTTATAAATATATAGTTGTTTGCTTGTCAGTTTTCAGCAAGGAATCAAGCTGTTTTCGCGAGATTTCCATTATATTCCCCCTATTTATTCGGAAACCTATCGAATTATTCATAATAACAGGCACGTAGCATCGTTTTGGAAAGTGGTGGGGGGGTCCAGACTCATCCAAAAAATCTTGACAAGCAAAAAAAAAAGGGGGGGGGGGGAATTTAAAGTTTCCAAAAATCTTTAATATCCTAATCCGGGGGGGGGGGGGGGGGGGGGGGGGGGGGGGGGGGGGCTGGCGTAGTATAAAATAAAACTTCAATCTCATTCCCCATTTCCTTATTTTCATATCATTTCTTTATATACTCCCAAAAAAGGGGGGGGGCGAACTCCATGATAATTCAATTTTTTATATGTATATTTTAACAAATTTGTTGCTGCAAGAAAAAGTGGGGCCCCCCTGATGCTTCGTGCCTGAATAACTGCTAGAATCACACAAACGTATATGTATACAAGTATGTTATTTATAAACATGCATTTCTTTCTCTCTTTCTTTGTTTACCTCCTTCTTTCACTTCATCTCTTTCTCCGTCTTCTCCATTCATCTCTCTCTCTCTCTTTCTTTCTCTCTTCATGAACGGAAAAACCATACAAACATCGAGATAGAAAAATACATATATATATATATATATGTGTGTGTGTAGTTGAACCTGCGTTTAACTGTTCTAGTACATGTATTTTTTCAATACAATTAAAATACATGTATAGAGAAAACTATCAAGCAAACGGGATAATAAATAAATAGCTATAGGACATGCACAAAAAATCTGTGCGCCAATATATCAATCATTTTCAAACTGATAGACATATTTTAATATTTTTGTAGCGAGTCGGTAAGCGTTCCACTGCAACATTCACATTCTAAATGTTCGAAAAGCAAAATGTCATTCCGACAATTTTAATGAATCACACTGAACAGAATGAATCGAGGGTCGAGAAATGTTTTACATTTGATAAAAACAGGGACGTATATACTAAGTATATACGTCCCTGATAAAAAGAAAGTCAAGAATAATGCAAGAATAATGCATGGCTGCATTACCAAATATTATTGAATTTTTAATGTATTGACATGTGCATGTTTTTCATACGACAAACAATCACTCGCTTCACTTTCCCTCAAACGGTTACACGCAGAGTTTTGTATAAAAAAAAAAAGAAAAAAAAGAAGCGGGACCATCATGTCACAATCTGAACACGAACACGTTGATTAATGTATTTTTGATTATAAATCATGTACTAATTACAAAATAACTTGCACATTATTTCCTTTACTATTTTACTATAATATTTGGGGCTAGTGGAAGGGGGGGGGGCTACATGTCCAAAGATGATTGGTGATCGTTGGCTCTACCTATACACGTGTATATATACACGTGTTAGTTTCTTGTATATTCTGTGTGAATTGAACGGTTTTTTTGTCGCTTAAGAAACAATAGACCTTTACCTACATGTATATTGGGAGACGACCGTGAAGCACACCGTGTACACAACCCCCACCCCATCTCTCTCTCTCTCTCTCTCTCTCTCTCTCTCTCTCTCTCTCTCTCTCTCTCTCTCTCTCTCTCTCTCTCTCAATGTTTTAGGTGACTAGGAAAAATAACAGTTATGAACGAGTAGATCTACGAAACACAAAAAAGTTATGTTTCAAAATACTATGCAGTCCACTTTTATTATTCCCGTTGATAGAGCAAGGTCGCTACATGCAACAGAATTATCAGAGTTTCTGACACCCAATTAAAACTTATATGTAATCTTCATGTAATCTATATGAAATTGAAGACGTATAACACTCAATCCTTATATATCTCATGTACACTTACACTGAACACTTAATCAAAAAATATTATACGCCATCAGTGTTTTAACTAGTCAAACTTAAGTATAATTTCTATAGTACATTCATAGCCATAAACATTTAAACATGTGTGTTACTATCTTTGAGAAGCTTATAAGATACAGAAAAACAAAATTGTTTTTGTAAAGGAAAGTATAATTCATTATTATTTACGAAACAGACCAGACATATATTAACCAAGAAAATTGCCATGTCATTGAGTTGAATCATTTTAAAACGTTAAACATTGAACCGGGTGCTTTTTTTTCCTCCATTAAAAATTGAAACCAAAATATACCCGGTTACATTCGTTGCACTATTTTGCTACAGTCTTATGAATGACGTATGTTATACATGTATTTGTTTTTAGAAACAAAATCAGGACTTGAAGATTTACATATAATTTGGTGAACTAGGCAGTGAAAGTCTTAGATCTAGATATGAAAAAGAACAGGCTAACGTACTTGTGTAAGCATTCCAGATTTTATAATTATTTGTTCTCCAAAATTCATAATTTTAGTAAATTTATATGGAGAAAGGATATACGTTTAAAGCAAAGTGCACGCACATTTTCGTATATACACAATCAGTTCTGTACAATGTTAGTAACTGTTTACATCTTGAAAAACTTGGAGAAGATGTAAGAATTTTTCTTTGGCTTTGTAGATGATTTTCGATCACATACTTTTCATGAGCTGATTCTATATGGGATTCGGGGGTGGGGGAGGGGGAGTTGGAGTTGGAGTTCCGCCCCCCGTGGAACAAATCAATCTTAAATTTCCTCGATCCCCTCCCTTAACAAACCTGAATATACCCCTCAAAAATATTTTGGATGAACGGATGGTTTTTATTACGTTTTAATATTAATAATAATCATGTATACGAGGGTTATTAGAAAAGTTCGCGGACAAGTTGACTTGTGAGCGGACTATTTACATGATACTAGCGAAACTTTTCAGATTTAACTTTTATTTTCTAAGAAATATGAAACGATTTGTTTGTTTTAAATGCACTATAAAAATATGCAGCTTAATTATTTGATGAATATGCTTCACGGAGCATGTCATTTTTTTTTTTAATATTTTGTACACATTTCTCCTTATTAAGAAAATGTACCGTTGAAGTGCATAAAAATAAACGATATTTCATATGACATCACAATAACTTATGAGGGTCATTTTAGGAAAGTTTTAAGTTGAAGAATTTCTGACCGTTTTATCGCCGAACTTGGACGAACAACGCTTGAAAATGAGTCAACAACTTTAACGTCTGTTATATTTATGGACATCTTGGAGCACCAAGTCGTCATTTAATTTTGTATGCACGCAGGAAAATCCCCGATGGAGACCATGGGTTCTTATATGAATGCTACTATTTTTTTTTTTATAGGAAAAACGTTTTCAACTTGAATCACAGAGGTTTAAAAATGGAAAAACTGTTTTTTAGCCCTTGCGGACCCCCCCCCCCCCCCTTACAGCCGGGATCTTGCACTTATAGATTTTGCTTATTTACCTCATCTAAAGTCGAAACTGCCTAGACAGAAATTTTTGGACCTAAATGATCTACGATATGCCACAAAAGGCATTATACAAAAGCTTGACAAATAATGGTATGAACGGGCATTTTATAAATCGGTTAAATGTCTTAAAAAGTGTGTGGAACTGAAAGGTGTTTACTTTGAAAAAGAGTAGCATGTTTGACTTTCAGTTGTTTGACGTCACCTGACTTCGTGGAAATATGAAATATTGCTCCGTAAATCTAATTCACGCAAAGTAAAAATTGCTGTATCTTTTGGGAAAAAAAATTAAATTCATATGATTTTTTGCATACTTATTTTCAAATGGTAGTCATTTTTGAAATAAAACATACGCCATCCTACAAAGTTCACAGTAATTTTGCCGTAAATCACTGTCCGCGAAGTTTTCTAACAACCCCCGTACATACAGTTGATTAAAAAAAAAAACTAGGTAATGAAAAAATCATATCCATTATGTATATAATATAGGTAGGTATTCGACAAGGGTAATTTAAGCGTACACATGTACATTCCTTCAGGCTTGTGTGTTTCGTATAGACTAGTTCTTAAATCTTTCACTGTATTATAATTTATCATAAAAGCCTCAGTGACAGGCATAATAATTTTTTTATTAATATGATCATTTTTAAGTTAGAAAATATAAAACATTAAAATAACCCATCAGGTAAGCGGCAGGAGTGTTCTTTTCTCGGTGGGCGAATGCATTCTGCGTATGAGTTGTCTACTTACCTGATTTTTACTTAGTTTGTGTTAATTATTGAATATAAAGTCAACTTTTTACTGCTATTAGATTTTATTTTGCTGGAGAAAATTAAAATTATCCATCAATTAAACGGCGGGCATATAGATTTCTTCTGCTGCCGTATGAATTCTACGTACGAGTTATCTACCTTTACCAACAGCTTTGATTTTTCGTCGATAAATCCGTTATAAAAGCTTATAAAAATATTTTGTTGTGTGAATTAATATTATTTTATCACATTTAATCATAATCAATCATAATTATATCGATATATAACCGCATTTGCCGTGGGACTTACGTGGGACTTACGTGGGACTTGTTTTCCCCGTGGGACTTGTTTTAGTATCAGCGCAAAAATGGCCGACTTTTAACTCGTAATTTACGGTGACTTAAAGTTTGAAGACACGTTTTGAGTACCGCATATGCTTTGGCGAGACTCAAAAGATTTGTTACATGCTTCCATACCTTCGTATTGAGTCGAGAAACGTAAACAAAGACGAACAAAGTCATGGATGACGTCACAGTGCACTCGCGCTATATTTCCCGCGAAAAATTTAGAGGTGGATCAAACATCTGTAATGAGTGTACTGGCTATTTCAGTATAGTCTGCGATACCTGCCTCATTGACATATGATTTGTTTTTAATCTTTTTTTAATATAGAGATTTTATAAATAATATATACTTGCAAGAGCCTTACTTTACTGCCACATCGATCCATATTTAAACTAATTGTGCATGCATGTACAGTAGGCAGGTAAGTATATGAGTAGGGAGGAAATAAACAATAGGACATTTTGAACTAAATAAAAAAGGAATAAGATGATAAAATAAACAGGTAAAAAAATTATGTAGATATTGCATATAGTCAGACCATTAAATTTAAAGGTGGGAAATTACACACCTACAAACATCTCTCTCTCTCTCTCTCTCTCTCTCTCTCTCTCTCTCTCTCTCTCTCTCTCTGGGTAGGGGGTTGCGCTGTATGTATAATAACCATTAAAATTAGTACCTTTGGCATACGTATTGAAGAGCAATACTCTCTAAATAATTCTTTGACGTTCGTTGATACCTAAATAAAACTATAATTTGACAATGATGCAAGGTATGTGTAATTCTTTCTGCGCTCGCCAGAACGGTAGCACCGTAAAACATATTATTTTTGTATCTTTGTATGAGTGGTAGCATTAAAACAGTTTGACTTTACATATTTAAGTATGAAAAATAGTTTGACCGACCATTGCTATTATTTCATGTTAGTTTGTTGTTTGTGCATGGAAATACACATACAGTGAGGTAGCTGCAGGTCTGTACTCAAATTGCATTGTATGTGTCCAATATGCATAGTCTTGTTTTTAAAACACGTTATTAATAAGAAAACTAAAAAAGATAGACACTTCTCTCGAAAATAAAAAAAAGAAACAAAATGCCATCACTTTTGACAAAACGTGGCTCTTTGTGTAAATACAGTCGTTTTACCGGTAACGAACCAGTATGCAGTTTCGCCGTGCATGCGACTATTATTATCGGAATTCCAAATGTGTTTATTTTTTGTTTAAATCACGTTTCTTTGTCCTTCTAAATTATAATATCAAACTTCCGAAAATATAAAGGATGAATTACGGAGATAGTAATTTCAACATCCCCTCCATTTTCCTAGTTTCGAATACTTTTTCCAGTATCGAATCAAGCGCCCTCTATCACTTCTGACAGAATATTTCGGGGGGACACTAGGAAAACTACATATGGTTCTATTTGAAGTCGCAATTTCATTCAAAGCTCAATTATTATTTAATGTGATGCATAATCTCATTAAATGGATTACAATTACTAATTATCCACTAAAAAGGATTCAATAACAAACTAATTCTCATAGATAGGTTTAATTGTTTTCACACTTTCGTTTTTTCTGCCTTGCACTTCCGACAGTTCATATCTGGGTCACCTTTTTAATTTGTAAATAATACAGTAAATAATCTAGCAAATGTCAAACAACTCCAAACACTGATAGAATATTTATTTCTGTATTATAATTACCTAGCTTGGATTTTTTTAAAACCTTAACTTCGTTTTTCACCAATAATTTTTCTAAAAATTATTCGATACTGGCAAATATTCGTTACCGGTAAAACGACTGTACTTAAAGTAGCAGTGCTTACTAATGTCAAAAGATTAATGAATATTCTACATACAACCTAACAAATGATGAATATTTCCTGAAAGTGAAAGTTACCTACCAGTTGTGTATTGATCCAATATTTTGATTTTTATCCGGGTTTTCCAACGGAAAAATCCGGTTATTAAAATGGTGAAAATGGCGGGCAGGCAGCTGCCAAAAGGGTACCCTTATTGTACGGATAACTCCTCCTACAGTTTTTAAGATAGGAAGTTGTTCTTTTGCAGATCAATATATATCAGAGACGTGCATATTGCTAGGATTTTAATTTCCTATTATTTATGAAAAAAATACCAGCTTTTGAACTTAGTCATTTTTTGGCAAAAAATTGCACATAGGGTACCCTCATTGTATGGATAACTTCTCCTACAGTTTTCAAGATAGGATATTGTTCTTTTTCAGATCAATTGTACATATATCAGAGACGTGCATATTGCTAGGATTTTGATTTCCGATAATTTATGAAAAAAATACCAGCTTTTGAACTTAGTCATTTTTTGGCAAAATATTGCATAAAGGGTACCCTAATTGTAAGGATAACTCCTCCTACAGTTTTCAAGATAGGAAGTTGCTCTTTTGCAGATCAATTGTACATATATCAGTGGTGTGCATATTGCTAGGATTTTGATTTCCTATTATTTATGAAAAAAATACCAGCTTTTGAACTAAGTCATTTTTTGGCAAAAAATTGATTATAGGGTACCCTCATTGTAATGTACGGATAACTCCTCCTACAGTTTTCAAGATAAGAAGTTGTTCTTTTTCAGATCAATTGTACATATATCAGAGGTGTGCATATTGATAGGATTTTGATTTCCGATAATTAATGAAAATAATACCAGCTTTTGAACTTAGTCATTTTTTGGCAAAATATTGCATATAGGGTACCCTCATTGTACGGATAACTCCTCCTACAGTTTTCAAGATAGGAAGTTGCTCTTTTTCAGATCAATTGTACATATATCAGAGATGTGCATATTGATAGGATTTTGATTTCTGTTTATTTATGAAAAAAATACCAGCTTTTGAACTTAGTCATTTTTTGGCAAAATATTGCATAAAGGGTACCCTTCACCTTATCCATTTCACTGGATACGGGTTGACATGGATTATGGATACAGTTCACATTAAAGAAAACCCGGTTTGCTGTCACATTGACAGCTTTTCACTTGTTTCCCTTGAAAATAAATCAGTAGATATGACTTGAGTAGATTCTGTTATTGTGAAGGAAAGTATTTATAACAATCTTTAAGGGAGTTTTCTGAATTTGAATAAAAAAATTTCCAAACATTCTTTCAGTAAAAACACATCATGGAAAAATTTGAACATTTTACAAATACCAAATAACTGCCCCTTTTTGCAATTTTCTAAGCTTCCAGGGTGCAAACTATGGATAATACAATAACTTGCTGTCAAATCATTTCCTCAACTTCTGCATCCCATGTAAGTTATTGTAAGACTGTCGAAGAAGTATTGTGTAAGAGATTTACTGGACTTGAAGTAGACTACCAGAAATATGAATAACAAAAGAAGATACCAGTAAAGCAGTTCTATTTTCACCTGGAAATCCGAAACTGTAATGCAAAAAGCATATTGTTACTATGTGCATAAGGAAAGTGTGTTAATGAGATAACATTCAGTATAATACCAACAAGTTGATGTCTTTTGTATTCTATTATTCCATTAATAAGTGTGTCAAAGTAAAATCAAAGACCCATAAGTTCACATGAGCAGCATTTGCCAACTGACTGTAAAAAGAATTAATCAAAAATCAGTCTTTAGGCTATCAAAGTATCTTAGATAGCTAAACATTCTAAAATTTTAAAGCTGCTTGGTCCGATTTTTTAGTAATTACAGTATCAAAATTTTTTCATACAAAATTTTTTCATACAAATTATTTATCTTAGAAAGTTATGGACTTTCTCCTATTTACACCAGCAAAATCAGTCTCCTTTCAAAGTTAGAAATATTCAAAGTAAATAATTTCTCTTTGGGTAAACGAAAAAAACAAACCAAAATGCATCACGGGAATGATTAGAAAAGGAAACCGATTGGTTTCGTCCCCCGAATGATTGGGGTTATTCAACCCGCATGCTCATCTTCGCTAGCCAAGGGTTTACGATCCATTCTGCTCCAGCAGAGTGGATCGTAAACCCTTGGCTAGCGAAGATGCCCGCATGCTATGCATCGATTGTAAAGAAAGCAGACTTTGGAAATATTAGCAAACAAAACGTATACATGTACATGTTTATTTGTAATTTGTCTGATCATTTCGACCTTTATTTAAAGGCTAAAGCGATGTCAAATTCATAATACCGGTACAACCATACCCGTCTCGTCGTCAGGGGTGAAATTTAACGTGAGACGAAATAACGCGGTACCTTTTAATGTCGTTTGTTTTGTTAGCAAATTTTGTACGTATTTTTCTTCATTGAAATTTGGCGTAATTGACGGGTAAAACTACTGCAATGTCTATTATTATACATATACTAAGCATAGCCCTCGTTTAAGGGTGTGCATAAAATTTGATAAAAAATCAGACCAAGCAGCTTTAAGGGAAAATTTTGTGAAGAGAATGGGCTCCTTTAAAGGCTTCTTTTAATCCAATGAAGACAAAATGGGATAACTAATTCATAATCTTATTTATAAAAAAGATTATACAATGTATTCAAATCATGATCCCCAGTGGTCACTTGAATGCTAATCTGGGGGTCCAAAGTGTCGTGTTTAAATAAAGCCAAGTAATTCTTGAATAACTTTCAACTTTTCTGAATAAGCAAATTTTAAAGCCATTGATTGCCAAATAATTATGGTTTGGTCTGTCTGTCTGTCTGTCTGTCTGTCTCTGTCTCTCTCTCTCTCTCTCTCTCTCTCTCTCTCTCATAATAAGCACAAACATTGCAATAACTCTCAAATTGACATATACCTGCCCATAGTGAATGATATAGATATATATAAAGCACAGGGAAATTCACTTTTGTTGGAGCTCCACCTCAGCCCCAACCGAGGCTTGAACTCACCACCTCTGAAACCCATTCTCCTAGCAGTGAGCGGCCACCGCGCTACCCACTTGGCCATCTAGGCAAGACAAAAATTTTGCTTGCTGGCTGCACACTACACAGTCGCTTGAATTAAATTCTGGTAGCAAATTTATGCTTGGTAAACCTGGTAGCGGTTATTTTAAAAGAAATCAACAACAAAATAAAATAAAGGTTTTATAATTATATTCTGATGATATTTAATTCAATTACTGAACAAATCAAGAAACATTAACCAGTTATGCAGCGTCACTTGCTAGACTTTATTATAAATCCCCCGAAATTCAAATAAAGTTTAAATAGAGAATATAATTTCTTAAAATACACAAATTCAATTACCTTGCCATATTGGGCTCGTCTGGTTTCGACTTTGTAAAAACACTGTCTGGTAACGACTTCTAAATAATCTGACTTCTTAACTTGAAAACTAATCTAAACTAAACTGACATAAAACTCAACTGACCTAAAACTTAACTCAAACTGATCAAAACTTAACTGTAAACTGACTCAACGTCTAAAATGCTCACGTTTATATATGATGTCAAACAACCTAATTAGTTGCGCAACCCATTTGGTCGACTATTCTAGGTAAAAGCTACACATACATGTAAGTTCCAGCAACCGGATGTATGAGAAAATGAAAGTACAAAACATACGATAAACATGGGATGAATTTCAAGGTAAAACAATGATATACAACAGATCAAATACATTTTAGACATATAATAATGATGAACGATGCTTCCGGTTGTTACTAAAATACATTAATAAATACCAAATGCATTTTATGAATACAAATAAACAATCATACATCAAAAACCATTACAATAAATTTTCTTAAAATGTATTTTAATTAATGCGTATATAAACAAAAATGGTAGTCGTGTATCGTAGAAGAGAACATGTACCGGTATATAACAAATTCGCTATGCTTATTACAAATTCATTAAAATTATGGTTAATATTAAGAAATATGGATATAACCAAGTAGATCCAGTGGTCCCTAGGAATTCGCTACAACAGAGATTTACTGTAAGGGATAAATATGTGACAATTTTGGTCTAAATTATAATACTCCTTACTTTACACATGAAAGTATTATGACAGTTTTTCTGTACAACTGATATACCCATATTATATTTATGAATAAAAAGAAAGGTATTTATTAAAGTAGCCTGTAAAGCTCTTTAATAGTAGATGGTGTATTCAAGAAATATTTCCATCCCCAAGCAATTGAAGTTTGCAAAGGGGATGCATTTCATCTTGACTGTATATTTTATTTATCTCTTTCTCTGGTCCATAACTTCAGTCTTTCCTATTTAGAAATACTTGGTTTCAGCTTATACTGGGCAAAAAAGGATTGCTTTCACCTGGGGGTGTTTTATAACCTTTGTCCAAGGTCATTTGATGAAGGTCAATGTTGCATAACTATTGAATACAGCCTCTCATCACTCACAAATCACCATTTTTCCCTTTTAGGTTTCTGCACAAGTCTAAATATTAATTTTCAAATGGTATAACTAAAATTATAATTCCAAATAGTTTACATCTGTTCAAAAATTAAAAACGAGATTTTAAAATCCGCAAGATGTGCTTCTAGCGAATTATATTATTATTAATTCCTCACGTTTAACTAGGAATTTACAGTAGTTATGTCAGGGTTTGACATTAAGTTTTTTAGTTACTAGACCAGTCGGGCTACCTCAGCAATTTTTTACTAGCCCTGACTCTTTTACCACTAGCCCTGACCAATTTTGACAAAAATATAAAATAGAAGTAATGACAAACATAAAATATTAAATACCTGTTTCTGTTTAATTGTATTGGTTTATCTTTACCAATAATGAATCATTCAAGCACTATTTAAGATTTAATTTTATTCAAACTGTACTAATAATGATGCAAGTATTCAATGGTTGACCAGGGACCAACAAAACTTTAGGGAGACTTTACTTCTCCTTAACAGAGAAACATGGAGAAGTTTGAGAAATCGGGGAGACTTTCATTACTTGACAATGGCATAACAATAATCATGATAATGATGATATACACAGATTTAAACTTTAATAATTTAAATCAGATTAGAAACAAGTCATTATGATTAAAAAATAAAACAAATTGTAAAAATTGAAAAAAAAAATTATCAAGTTTATTTAATTTAAATTATTTGATGTATTCATATATTTTATAAATCAAATGTTTTGTAATTGTGTTAACTAAAATGACAAATAAAATTAGTCTCTGTTTTTTAGTGTATTTTGGTGGCATTAGTCCTGTCTGCATGCAACCCAACCATTATGTTGAGGATTTAGATTTTTTAAAAAGATATTATAACTGTAAACAAGGGGTTTATTATTATTTTAGCATAAATTTGGCAGTGTTATTAGCTAATTACAAGTTACCAACAAATTCACTGTTAAACATCGTTTTGTACAGCATGTGGTTGCATCACCCGTATTTATAACACCTAAAGATAAGACAGACTAGATTAATTAATCACAAGAGGCATAAACTGAGTTGGTGAAGATCTAGACGTCTTAAGAATGAAATAAGTATCACTTTATAGCCCTTGAGGTTAATTTACACGATTATATGAACTCCGTGTACAGGGCGACTTGGACTTTTCGTTCGGAGGAAATTCCGGCGAAGTTACCGATCAAAAATGAGTATTTCCCCCACTTCATCCTCTAGGTTAGTCCTTGGATTTTACTTAAATTACGGTTTGTAGAATTTAAGTCTGTTAGGAAAAGGTGTTTTTACTTCTATTGATATTAAAATTACAGAAAAAGTATGTGCACACTTTTTTTCACACGACCAGTCGGGCTAGTACACAGACATTTAACCCGACCGGACCTATCGTTTACTAGACAATGTCGGTCGGACGTGCCTTAGTGTCAAACCCTGTATGTACTTGAACAATCCAGTGATATTCAGTGTTTATTTTAGATATAATCACCATAACATTCTAAGATGCATCATGTTTACACGTAAAAAAAAACCCCACCCCAGCAACTATTACAATTATAACAACTTACAACTTGTAAAGAAACCAAATGATGTAGACTAGTGTGGTATACAGAGCATGCTGTAATATATATAACAACAGTAACTTTGTCAATTTGTTCTTACTTCAAATTTTCTGAGAATAATTCACAATATTTTTTGTTTTATAAACAAACACATTTGACAGAGTTTTATATCAGATGGCTTAACCATCAGTATTTTTTATCACATGACAAAACAAATAATAATACACGTATGCCTCATTCCCACCCCACCCTACCCCATTCCCCTCTCCCCCAAAATAAAAAAAAAGTTTTACTAGAGGTTCTTCTTTGCGGATAAACAGGCAACAACAAGTCAGATATATAACAATCCTGTGTAAATTGATTTTAACTTATTCAATAGTTTTAAAATAAACAATGTGAATTAACAATGTAATGCACCTTAGAGGATTTCAAGCCTTTGATTTTACTTTATGATAATCAATATTGTTTTGGTCATTCTGAATTATGTTCTGAAAGCTTGGTCTCCAGGTTATCCAAAGGGTCACATTGATTTTTGGTCGGTGTGATTACAGGGTATGATATATGTTGGAATGTGTATTTTATGCATAATAAGTAGGCCTAGTTATAAAGTAATAGATGCAATGGTAAGTTTCTTTAATGATGGTATTGAAGCCCAAAGAATATGAAGGTGTGTAATGCCTCTTGGGATGGAAAACCAAGTTGAAATTAATAAAACATTAAAGGATGAAAAACTCCCCATAAAATCTTTACTTCTACCACTTTGAATTGTAGGTACGGTAGTTTGATGCTGTCAGTTTAAAGTTTGCATTTTGAATCAGTTGGCTGAGCTGGATATGGTCATGTCCCATTCAACCCGTTATTTATTATGCTTAGCATATGCAGAACATAAAATTATAAAGGGTTCTTTTTTTAAATCAACATTTCCTCAAGAAGCTGTTTTTGTCTTGTGATAAAGTGATCTATGTATTTAAACTGCTTTACTTCAGCGTATTTCTCCAGTGGAGGTAGCAATGACTTGTATGGACTGCGGATTTAATCTGGCGATGGATTTAATTTGTTAAGTCACAGAAGTCTGGTTCAAGGTCCCCATGGTACGAGGTTTACATGACTCATGTTTGTTTGGTTTGGAAATTTAGTGAATGAAGACTTGGCATTAGAAGCTAGCAAAGAGACTATATAGCTGACGTGTTATTGATTTTGTATGGATTGTATGGTGGTGTAACTAATATAGAGAGTCACTTTAACACACTGGAACTATTTGTTACATAGAGCAGTTATCAGTAGCAAGCATTGATTGCCTGTGATTGTGCATTCTATAGACCTCCCATGTAACTGCGCATCTTATGGAATCTAAAGGTAGGTCGTAAAATATTTCTCCAGAATTGGGAGCATGATGTATTTTTATACTTTTCAGATAAAAGTTTCTGTGAGAGACATAGCTTATTACAATGGGTCTTTATATTGTCTGATTAGTAAAGATAATTAAACCATGAGGATGGGGTTTTTTTCTTGGTCTCTTTATGACACAAAGTCATAAATGAATAGCCTATGTACTGCAACAAATGATTGACAACCAAATCTAACTGGCTTGATCCTGTATTGTTTTTGTGAATAGTGCTCATTTTGTCCTGTAGGCAATAGGCCAAGTGGGAAAAAAAAGATAAACAAAAACTGGAATACGAACAACCTCCTAATAATAACTGATGTATTTTTGGGTAATTTCTTTGTTTTTTATAATATGAAAAAAAATCTCTTATTAAGTAGTAATAAATTAACATTTATTATCTAGAATTTTCCCTCTTCTATTATTTTCATTCTAAAAACAACAGGGAAAAATTATTTGTGGTATTTCCTTGAATTTACACTATTCAAAGGGGAAACTATGAACATATTAATGAAAGTATTTAATAAAGTGCATACAGTGTTGTTTACATGGGATGTTTTACTGAAGTAGAGCTCATGGAGGAAACCAATCAATATCCAGTGTGTTGACACACCCACAATGGCACTGGTTATGAATTCTGGGATCATCCCTTTTGCCATTTGGCTGCCGATTTAAATGAATCCTCTTGACCTTGAAAGTCAGCTAGATGCTTCAGGATAATTCTTTTAGGTCTTGCTGAAAAATCCAATAGAGTTTACAAATCAACTAGTTGGTTTAAGTCTCACTATGGAATAAACATGTATGATCAATGCTCTTGGATTGGGTTTAATTTAAAAGACACAGATTATCACGGTATGTAATTTGTATAGCATTCTAATGTCACTCTCCACTTATCAGTATGCATGTCACCTGTTCATGTGTGAAGCTTTCGAGTTCACAGAATTATAGCACGGTGACTGCCGCTGTGTCAGTGTACCTTGATCGTTACTGACAACGCAGTACAGTTAGTACTTGGATGCACTATGACTTTGATAATTGGATACTAGGCAAGGTATTCCTACTAATTGTTTCAATGACATTAGATTTATTATCAAACCCATTTTGGTAAGGGAAGAAAAATTAGAGTTTATCTTCTTTTTTTTAAATTTATCTTATCATTTGTTATTGGTAATGTTTAGTTAAGTGCACTTAATTATTCAAGGTTATTCTTACACTTTTAGATATCAGATTTTATTAATTGCTTATCATACAAGCACTTTGTGTAAAATTTCTCTTGGTTGGATATTCATAATTTTATACGTTGTAAGTTCTGTAGTAGGTAATCCGAAGTTTACCGGTAAACATGTCTGTTTTTTGTGTGTGTTTTTTTAAGAAAGTTCAAGGTGTTCTTTGTTAGCTATGGGAGATCTCTGTTTTCTAGCCTCTGTTGTGAATTATAGACTGAAGAATAGCCAAACTATTTGTTATTGTTATGGTCAAAAGAATGTCAGATGAACCAAATGGTTCATATCTATGGATCTGCAGCAAATGTAGCCAGTTGTTTCACCAACATTGCTGTTATACACAACATGGTTTTGATATCCCTTGATGCAAGGATTTCTGTCTGTAGATCTACTCAGAACGGTATAAACAATATCATCAGTTGTACTGGGGTATATATTTTTATCACAACACCGGAAACCCATGCAATGTTGGTAATCAACACAAGAGATAAGAACAGTGTTGTAATGATGCTGATGAGTGGTGCTGATAGTGCTCAGCCACTGATTGAGGTACTGTGCCCACTGTGTTTATACAACTAATACATGGTAACAGGTAGGCAGTGGCATGCTTATACAGGCCTAATAGATTAGTGTAGTACAGTAGTAATATTTCTACACGCTTGTGATAGATTATGCGATTAAATATTTTGTGTTCATGCATTTTGAAATTATTCTTTAGAGGTTGAGTAGAGCCTTTTAAAATCCATTGAATGATATACTTCCTACAACGGTGTCAAATTTCCTTGTTGAAATCATTTAGTTTAATTGTGTTCGTAAAACTTATGATCACTTATTGCGAAGTGGGAAATTTAAAATTGTACATTAATTGTACATTGTCTTACATCTCTGCCTTCTAATACCAGATAAAATTGATAATTTGGGAAAGGAGTTTTGAGTGGGTATTCTAAAACTTTAATTTACTTAAATCAAGTGTAAGAAATGATAACAGTGTGTTGATGTGAATGACCAGATGTTTTATCGTGTGAGTTTTTGCAAAGGTGCAATGACCTTTTAAGTTACACTAGATCTGTAGATCATTGACATTTGTTGTCATTTGTTTAATCATGTTCTGTCTCTGGAGGTTGCTGCTTAGTTTATTACCATAGCTGTATTACAGTCAGCATAGCTGAAAGAAGCACAATGAAGCGTGTTGGGATTTGATAAGTGTAAAAGAATGTTAAGAGTGCCTGTTTAATAAGTTTGCTGTACATTAAATTAAAGCAAAGAAAGAAATCCAATATTTTGTAATGTTACCAAACCATTTTATTTCAGAATCAAGTACAGATACTTTAATAAAGAAGAGATGTGCTGAGCTTTAGCGACCAATTGTCAGGATTATCAGCCAACAGTATGGAGTCGGAATTGATAGAAGACTGTAAAAAAGCTCCGTTGAGCTTTGAAAACCCTGGCTATGAGAAATCGTTACTATTTGGACTCTGTAAGCTACGCAAGGAAAAGCAGCTGTGCGATGCTCTTATGGTGGTAGGGGCCCACGAGTACCCTGTCCATAGGGCTGTACTAGCCTCAGCCAGTCCCTTTTTCCTCCACATGTTTGAGAAGAAAGAAAAAGAGAAGAGCTTTGTTCTGAAAAATGTGGATGATCATCACAGTTTTGAGTATTTACTAGACTACGCTTATACAGGAAGGTACAGAGAGCTATATCTATTATTCATTTGATAATTCTTTTCCTTAATTTAGTTTTCACTTTTATGTTCGAAGTCTTTGGATTCATGCCAGGTTTTTTTGTGGAAGTATTTCCAAATGTAGAGACTTCTGTGCTGTGAAAGCATTATGTATAGATTTTTAATTCATGTGGATAACAACCCTATTTGATTATGGATCAATAGCATTTCTTTACTTGGCAAAGTTTAACAAACAAAGCCTTAAAATGGTTGTGTAAAGTATATATCAGTGCAGAGATTTGTTATATTTAAAGAGAAATATCTTTCAGTGTATGGCTAGTCCCATGTTACTTGTTACATATTTTAAAAGGTCTATTATTATTCGTTTGACAAGTCAAATTGAACTAAAAAAAAAAGCTATAGTAACTTTGGATTCCATAAAGCTTTTGTATGCATTTGGTATTGTAACGATTTTCTTAATCATGATCTTTGAGAAAATTTACAAAACTCATTGATAAGTAAAACGAACAATAATACCCTGATTGTTATGACAATTTTCATTCTTTTTCAGTAATAGTATTGAGTAATTAAAAAGATGGCTTAGATGAAAACAATTTTATCAAATGTTTCAAATAAAATATCATTCTTTCCTCTCAACTTACATTTTCAATAATTCTTTAAGTTAATATTTGTGGTGAATTGTGACGAATCCTCTCTTGATTTCATCATTATTTGTTGAAATCTTATTAGTGAGGGTTTCATTGTTTGATTTAGACACAAAAAAGCTGGAAACCTAAAACAAAAATCTTAATGGTCATACTATTGTTTGGAAATTTATCTTTCTAGAAAAATTGATTTTTATTCTCAGAAAAAATTGACAATGAATATTAATGAAACCACAGATTATAAATTTATGAGTTAACTGGTAAATATTTCACATAATTTTGTTGTTGTAGGCTTGAGGTCCCAGAGGAGCATGTTAAACCTGTTTATAGAATGGCCACACTCCTGAAACTCAGCGATGCCGCAAATGCATGTTGCAGTTTCCTGACAGCAAGCCTGACCAGTGATAACTGCTTAGGTACATGGTCTCCCACCCCAGGGCAGGCTTTTCACCCTCTCTACCTTCCACCTTTCAAGTATCACCCATGGGTTCCATGCATTGCCATGGGGATATGGGTCTTGTTACTTGGTATCCAGTGTTGTTCAGTGGAGTAGTTTTGTGTGATTTGACAGAGTATTGTCCTCTCTAGGAATCTTAACTGAGGGATTTCATGACATAAAAGAGAGTAAAAATCTGGTAAGCACCATTCCAAACAAAAACTAGAACTCATAATTTATTTTAAGCGCTCACTTTTCCAATTTCATTTCAAGTACAAGTAGACTATCAGAGCTTAGTAGGACTCGAGGCAAATGTACAATTTGTCAGAATGACGGTAAGATTGATAATTTACAAGAAGTCCATTTACAATCAAGAAAATTCATTACAATTCAATTGCTCTAATTTTCACTATTGATTGTGGAATCCCTCTTTTGTTGAATAACTGTGCATCTGGAATTAATATCTGCTTGGTAATTATTATGTCTGAAAAACTCTGATTAGGCCACGTTCTCTGGCCATGCAGTTTTAAATATATGAAAAGTAATAAAATAATTATTGTAGACAACATTTGCATTTTGGCCTAAAAAATTTATTTAAAAGAAACCAGATGCACAGAATTATTTGTGATTATCTTGACTGCTGCCAGATCTTTTTTACAGATATCATTTTGTATCCCAATGCAGGGAATATGTAAGCTTTGATCAGTATGACATTGCTTAAATTTATGAATTGTTAATTTCTTGGGTTTAGAAAATACTCTGATATATTAATATTGAGAAAAAAAAATGAAACATGGGTTTAATTTTCTATGGGGATTTGAGAAATTTTATTTATTTAGGTAGAGAAGGGATATTTTTTCAATGTGTTGCAATTGTCACTTTTCAGGTATAAGGATGTTTGCTGAAGATGAGGTGCTTAGGCAAACGATTGATAACTTCATTCAAAACAACATCAAGGCAGTTACTGAGAGCAAGAAATTCTATGGCTTACCCCAAATACCAGTTGAAATAACAGGTACATTGTTAGAAAAAGACAAATTTAAGTTATCCAAACAGTTATGAATTTATAAGTAACATTGATTATCAATACAAGTAATGTTCAACCATAAATATATGTTGTATACAGTAAAACCTTGTTTTCTTGATTGTAACCAAGGCCAAGAAACAAGTAAATGTTAGAAAAGTTTGAGATATATAAAGGTTCAAATCTTTGAAATTAAGATACATGTCTACCAAAGTGTTTAGTAAGAAAAGAATTACCATAGCTATAAGATTTTGACATTAGTGATGATTGCCTTTTAGGGGCTGATCAAGATCTATTAGAATCCAGTAATGAAAAACACATGTTTGAGTTAGTTCTGGCTTGGGCAAGAGAAAATGTTGACCCAAACAAACCAAGAATTGAAGATTTAACAGAACAGGTAAACCTTTGGTATTTGATACCTTGATACAGCACTAAGAAAAAACTATAGTTTCTGATATAAATTGAATTTTGACAATGGCATTTGAATTTCGTTTGAAAGGGCTATTAACAATGTTTGAAGTATTAATTATATGGTATATGATTAATTACCGGTAGCATGTATTCATGTTCTTGCAAGTTTCAATGCTGCATCACTAAATGCTGAACTGTTACTTGATGTCATAATTAATGATATTGTATTTATTACAGCATTTATTTAGTACCGGTACATTGATGGTTAGATTTCATGGTTTAAGTACAGTTAGTGTACATATATTCATGAAAGTTGATCCTAAAGTCATTGTTGAAAAAAAAGACAACAAAAACAAAATGCACATTTTATGTGTTTGTTTTTACAGGTTAATGTATTGAATTTAAATACAGACAACAGTTTAACAGATTTCAAAGATGTCAGCGATGAAGTGGTCAAAGATCAGGATGGTATTGTGCAGGATTACAAAAAGAGCATGAAAAAGGTAAGAGAAGTTACATTTAGTTGCAAGGAAATCCAACCACTTTGGGTCATGATTTATGCCTTGAATAGTTTGTACTTTTATACACTTAAAAGAGGAGTCTTTAATTGAAGGTCCAAATAGGAATTGAATTTTGAACGTCTGATTTTGATAAATTATGATGTACATGTAGGTGCATTGCTACAGAGATGACCCTGCACACAGCATATCTACTTTACAGCATGAAGTATGATAATTTCCAACCGGGCTGGTTGTAGAACAAAATGTTGAACTTGATTTCTTTGGTGCTGACAATCGCTTAAAAATAATGTTTTCCTACTCCCCTTTCTTATTTTTATACTTTCAGAATCTTTACCATAGACAAGTACCTTATTTTGAAAGTCAAACCTCTTTGCTTTTTTATACAGATATATCTGAAAATTTGCCAAATATTTTTATAGATGAATATTCCAAAACCAAAAGATGGAACAGAGAAGCACATAACAAATGGCAGCATTGGACAGGTCAGGAAATTCAGTATCAACCCTACTGGACCTGTATCCAGGAAGGAATGGAGTATCATTGCTACTCATCAAATAAAAGGTGCATCCACATGTTATAATTGAGAGTGAATTCTCAATGTTAATGAATTGTGTACTTAATTTATAGCAGTACATGTTTGTAAACGAAAATCTGATTTTTATTTTTTTTTGTAATTTGTAACATCTGTGGTTTTTTTGTCCAACACATATTTTAATTAGATAAATCCTGCATGGCTCTTGCTATGTTGAATGGTGTGATGGCAGCTATTTCTATTCACTACCGAGCTCCGACTGCTCCCAGTGGCACTAACACTCCAGATGAACCGGACTCACCCCCCAACAGCATTGTGGCTCCCACCAAATTCTTTGACAGCAAGTCTTCTTTAACTCCACTGGCAGTGATGAGTACAGCACGCTGTGCTTTTGGATTGGAGGTCTTAAATGGGCAGCTAGTAGCATGTGGTTAGTTGTTCACTAAATAAAAATACAGAGGTTTTTTAGATACTTTTTTCATAAATAGAAATTATTTCAGTTATTAAAGGAAGAAAATTTGGTTATTTATTAAGTTGAGAAAGTAATCCATCAATTTAAATAATAAGCTTCTTAATGGGACAACAGTATCTGGTTGTAATACATGTAACATGTTTTTTATTGATACATTACATGTGGTATATGCTTCAATACTTGCTTAAATACATTTTATGTAAGACATATCAGTTGAGTTTATAATGTACATGTATTTGCAACAGGTGGATATGACCGATCTGAATGTCTTAAAACATCAGAGACGTTTGATTCAAACAGCAACAAATGGATTCCACTAGCGAACATGGGGGTCCAGCGAGGACGTTTCAGTGTGGCCTCAGTTGGAGGTTTTATTTATGCAGTTGGTGGATCAGATGGCTTTAGGGAGCAGAGAGAATTGGAATATTACGACCCCAACCAAAAAATATGGATCACTCGTGGAGAAGCCCGAAATGCCAAAGTGTCTCAAGGTATTTTGAATCAGAGGTGTATTTCGATACTTAACAGAGATATTGTTTAACAACTTAAAATTCTTATAACTCAATAGTAAAAGATAAGTGTTTATTTTTAACTTAGCATTTTGCATTACACTACAACCTCACAGACATAATAAATGTTGCTTCTGGCCAGTTTGGTTTGTGCTTGCATTGCATACCTGTTAATCCTCCCACATCTTGTGAGAGGCTCTGGTTTAGTGACATATAAATCTTTTAAATTTGCCCCCAGTAGATGGACATTCCTATTGCAATGTTGAATGTTTCATTTTAGGATTGGCATCACTTGATGAAAAACTGTACTGTATTGGAGGATGCCTGGGACAGAAGAGTTCCAATGAGTGTCATGTGTATGACCCCCAAACTAATGAATGGGAAACCATAGCTCCATTGAATACAGGTTTATATCATTGTTGTTTACATTGCTATTACGGAAACTCAAGCTCATTTTTCAAGTAAATGATTAAGCTTGCAAACAGAAATATTGCTGTTAAATTCCTAGGCATTAGATCTAAAGTCAAGAAGGTAATTCATAGAATATTTATGCTTGTATAAAACCATCGTCGCAAGCTACAGGTTTTGTGTCCATTCTATTTCCACAAATAGAATAGACAGGAAACCCATGGCTTGCGACGATGATATGAAATGGATGTACATGTATTTACAATTAAACAAGTGGGTGCTTTAATTGATTTTGGGGTGTTTTTTACTTGTTTTTAGCACGATATCAGGCAGCTGTTTGTACTTATATGGGCAGAATCTATGTGATCGGTGGCACTGATTCATGGATCTGCCTCAACTCTGTGGAAATCTATGACCCAGAACTGAAGAAGTGGCAGTTTGGACCCCAGCTAAATGTAGCACGTCGAGGGGCAGGTTGTGATGTATTCAATGGTAAGCATATTATATTCTTCATAGCATTTCTTTGGATATGAGAGTTTAAATCTTCTTATTTTGCCTACATGTATATCTACATTTAGATAAACAAAGAAAAATTCAGAAAATAAGTGTTTATGTACATGTTCAAGTTGATGTAGAATTCTTTTACTGATGTGTGTAAAATATTACTTCAGTGAGGTCAGTTTAGTTAGGAGACATTATTGACATAATGTTTTCAATATTAAGATACTTTAGTATATATTAGCTGTCATATTTGTCCTTTGTACTTTTGCTACAGGCACTGTGTACTTGACTGGTGGAAGTGATGGTTCCCAGTCTCTGAAGTCCACCGAGATCCTGACCCCAGACAGGGGCTGGGTAATGGGCCCCTCCCTCAGCATTCCCCGGGCCAATGTGGGGGTGGTCACCTGTGGTAATCGCTTCTTTGCTGTGGGAGGTTTCAGCGGCAAGAAGTTCTTGGACAGCATGGAGTTTCTTTCTGATATTCACGGAGAATGGTGCTGCTATCTCCCAGTGGAGAATTCAGTCATTGCTGAAAAAATGGCAAAACGAAACTCAGGGACAAGTTTACAGAATTTGGATCAAAATGACAACTGCGAGAAGACCCCGGCCATCATTCCACAGGAAGGCGTTAATGGTCATTAGTCAGACTTGTATTTTTCTATCCGACTGAGGCTTTGTACTTATGAATCTGAAAGAGAATAATGAAATATGTTCAAATTATATTTATATATCATTTTTAAGCCTATGTAAAGAAATTCATTAAACATGTTGCCTATTTTTAAGTAGGTTTAAATTGTTGGTTAGAAATAAATGAATGTACATGTATATATATTTAGATCTTCACTATTGTAAACCATTTGTTATTCACAGATGCACTTTGGAATGGCCATTTTGTATATTGGGCATTTTTTCATTTGAACTTTATGTTTTTGCTTGTGAATAAAACTTGGTTTGTAGTACTTTGATAAAATTTCTGTGTTTACAGATGTTGGTTAGTTATGTACAATTGTACATGAAATATGTGAAAATAAATATAAGTCATAAAGTGATAAGAAAATGTAATTTATACATGAAAATGTAATAAAAGAAATAAACCAAGCTACAATTGTGATATAAATATACATGTACCATAAAACGTTCTTACCTAGTACATGTACATGAATTAAATGAATTATTGTTAATGCTCTCAGCAAAATCATTGTTGCAACTCCTGTTGAGTTTAACTCAAATATGAGAAAAGCCTGTATTTACAGTTTTAAAACCTTGAATTCGTTCAACACAAGTACCAAACCAATGTTTGTTCTCATGGTTGTTTCTTTATAATTGTGATGTTTACTGATTTGTAATGTTGCTACAATGTCAGGGATTTATTTCATGTGTAATCTGTATATCTAAGGAGTTTGTTGATTTGAAGCAAAATTCCATTAATGGAGACTTTAATCAAATTTTGATAATGCTCAGGCTCTTGTAAATCATAGAAATTAAGGAAACCATTATCTGAATGTTAGTACAGTGTGTACATTTATTTCCTTCCCAGATTTTGTAATATCAATAAAGAGGAGAATTACTATATCTGTTTGATCCTGCCATTTTATCAGAGTAAACTGCTTTAATGATTTACATGTACATAGTATTTAGATATTTTTAATCTTTGTGGTGGGATTTGATCCTGTAACTGTTTTTGTTTTGCCTAAGGAGTGAATGAAATTTCGGTATGTTTTTTTTTGTGCAAGTGACAAGAGTGCTTCTAAATTGGTTTATAAGCTTTAGACTTAAGTGCTTCTTCACATTCAGTACTAGTTACAACTGTTTGAAATATGTTGAAGAGAATTGAGATTGATTTCTGACATAAAGTATTTGATGATTTGTATACTTCCTACATAATGTATTTGATGTCCTTTCTTCTTGTATAAAGGTTTAATTGCATGGAATCCATAAAGGCCTAGATCTGCTTTCATCTTGTCATACATATTTAGAAAGTAGAAATCAAAAGAACGATTTACCATCTCGCTATCCTCATCTTTTTATCTATTTTATATACATGCGTTTTTGTATTTTTCTTCCTCAAGAATTTTTGTTCTTCTGATTTACACTAACTTCATTCCTGAAAAAGATTTATCAGTATGAATCAAACTGTAGAATAAAATATCTGATTTAAAACATTATGTTGTGGTTTATACTTTTAGATACACACATTTACAATGTATTGTACAGTCGTAACCTCCTCTGTGTTTTGGTCTATGTACAAAAAAGTGCATATATATATCGAAGAGTAAGTATGTGTAATTTGTGCTATGTGACTGAAGGAAACTAGAATTTATTCATATTGATTTCTAAGGTTGAAAAATGCAATTCTCGTCACACCTGTAGCCATTTGGTTTTGTCCAAGGGTAACTGATCTGCTTAGTGTATTCATGAAAATGAAAGTTTTCCAATTTGACATTTTCCGTTAAAAATATTATGAAGAAGAAAGCTAGAAAAATTCTTTTAAACAAGAGCTTGGACTTTTGGCAGTATGTTGCAAATTCCAATTTGATGAAGGCGGAGGTCTTCTCATGGTTAGCTGTACAGTCATTGGCTAATAGGTATGGCTGTATATTTCAGTTGAAACAGCACCAATTTCACACATATAGAGGTTTTACTTTTAAAAAGTCCGATTTCGATAGTCTGCTTCTCTAAGCGAATAAGAGGAGAGGCGTTAAGGATTTGACAGCTTGTTTTGGTGAGCAAACTATTGTATTGTTTACAAGATAGTTACATCAATTCAATTCAATTTAATTCAATTCAATTTATTATCCTTGAGCTTTACAACTCATCGGAATACAAATTATAATACATATAAAATTATATACAAATGTGCAATGTGCAGTAAGTGAGTGGACATATTAAGACAATATAATCATGTACATATCTAAGATATGAATGAACATAAATGTATAAGTACATTTAGCTTAAACTGTAGTATTATTACAATGCTGCGCTCTCATTTTGGAAGCGCTAGATAAATATTTTCCTAAATTATTAAGTTCCTTTGTATTGTTAACACTTAAAAGTTTAGTTAGCTTAAAAACACTTGGTTTTTTGTAATAAAAACTCTTTATATATTTCTTTCGTAATTCAGCGTAAAAAGGACATATGAGTATAAAGTGGAACTCATCTTCTAAATCTTTTTTATTACAATGATTGCAAAATCTTTCATTTCTTGGCACCTTGTTGTGTCGACCTATTTCAATATTTAAAGAGTGTGATGAAGTTCGAAAAATACTTATAAATTTTTTTGAAGTATAATTAATCGGTCTCCTAAGATAAGTTTGCAAACAAAAATTATCCACAAGGTGTCGATATAACATACTCTTCGGAGATGTCGAAATAGATGACATCAAACTTTGTTTATAAATATCTAATATTCTACACTCAATTATCTTGTAGGTTTTACAATGATTTGAACAAGTTTCGTCAAACAAATATTTTAGACCCATGCTAGATAACTCGCTTTGTATGGAAACCATCCAGTTATCGTTATTGACAAGCATGCTTTCGTATGCCTCCTTCAAGATAATGTTATTTGTATTTTTAATTTTTAACCAGTATTTGAAAATTCGTAGTTTTCTTCTAATATACAAAGGAAATCTACCCAGTTCATAATACACTAAATTATTTGTAGTTTTTTTGTTGACCCCAAGAATTCTCTTACAAAAATTGAGATGTACCTTTTCTATATCGGGTGCTTTGTGGAAACCCCAAATTTCACAGGCATATGAAAGAATGCTATGTACATACGTATCAAATACAGAACATTGAGTTTCAACATTAAAAGAATAATTCTTCATAGTGTTTGATATTGCAAAAAGTGCTTTCCGTCCTTGATCTGCTACATATTTTTGTGTTTGTAAAAATTTTCCATTGAAGTTAAATAACATACCAAGATACTTAAAAGTATTCACAACTTCTAGTTTTTGTTCATTGTATGACCAGCTTTCAAGATCTGATATTTTCCCACCATTTCTAAAAATGACAACCTTGGTTTTAGACACATTTACATTCAGATCCCATTCTATAGTATATTCCTTAAGTGTATTTAACATACTCTGTAACCCAGCAGGGGTTTCAGCAATCAATACCATGTCATCTGCAAACATTAGCAGGAAAACATTAATCATTTGTAGTTCAATGGATGGACAGTTGTTTTTTATAAAGTTTATCTCAAAATCGTTAACATACAAAGCAAAAAGTAGTGGTGATAACACTTCACCTTGCATAAGACCCATGTCATTACTAAAGTAATCACTTAAAACACCACCATATTTGACACATGACTTCACATTATTATACAGTGATTGTATAACTTGTAATAATTTCCCTCGTATACCAACTTTATATATTTTATCCCATAACTTGCAACTGATAATAGAGTCAAATGCCTTTTGAAAATCCACAAAACAACAATATAGACGTTTTTTGTTACATAGAGTTTTGTTAATAAGTGATTGTAAAACAAATATAGCATCTACTGTACTAAGTCCTGGTCGAAACCCAAACTGAGCATCAGTCAAGATATCGTATTTGTTATCCCATTCTAGGATTCTATTATTTAAAACACTTGTAAATAGTTTTCCAAAACAACTGACAATAGAGATACCCCTGTAGTTGTTTACATCATCAATGTCTCCTTTTTTGTGTACTGGTACAATACAACTTTTTGTCCACAGATCAGGGAATAAACCTGACATTAGTATTTTGTTAAAAAGTTTATGTAACACAGGCATTAAAATATCATTACATCTTATAAATAACTCATTTACAATGTAGTCCTCACTACAACTTTTGTTACATTTTAGTTTTTTAATAGCCTTACTAATTTCATTATAGGTAATTTCTTTATCTAACTCTTCATATACGGCATTATAATTCACAAAGTCACAAGTACTTTCTGTGTCGTCAACGCTGATACTTTCAATAAGACTTTTAAAATATGCTTGGAAGTCGTCATTCGTTAGGCTACATTTTCCAGACTTGCTTTTCCCCTTAGAGAATAAACTGTAAAAGTGTTTTGGGTTGTGTTTTCTCAAAAAATCAAACATGTCCCCCTCATATCGTTTGTAGTTATATTTTGATTTTTTCATGTATTTTTTGTATTTTTTCTTGGCGACTAAAAGTGTTTCTTTGTTTTCATATGATTTTTCATTATTGTATGTATGGAGTAG
The DNA here is from genome assembly GCF_025612915.1 of Magallana angulata. NCBI lineage: Eukaryota > Metazoa > Mollusca > Bivalvia > Ostreida > Ostreidae > Magallana > Magallana angulata. The sequence goes on along the minus strand of NC_069117.1, from coordinate 24,768,885 downwards.
CCCTTTGTATTCTTTCAATAGTTTTTTACGTTTTTCGTCAAACCAGGGTTTGTCCTGTTTCATATTCCCACATGCGTTATTTTTATGTATGGTATGTTGTGCTTTAGATACTTTAACATCCATGTAAGGTAAGACACAGTCATTCAATATACTGCAAATATTGTCGATACAAGTATTGAGATCTGAAGAATTTTTGAAATCAATATCTAATTCACTGAGTAGAAAATTTTGATTTTGTCTAATTTCAGTCAAGATAAATTCCGCATTGTCATCGATCCACTTTACTGATTTACTGTTAGTTCTACCCGAAGATACACTCGTTCTATGCAGTTGTGTTTCTAGGCAAATACCATTGATGGTAAAAATAATTGGTGAATGGTCAGAAAAAATATTAAATATGCCAGTAGAAAAATGGCCTATACTAAAAAACAATGAACTTTCGGTCAACAGATAATCAATAACACTATTTCCTCTTGAACAGAAAAAAGTATAGTCACCAGGTACATCCCCAGGATGTCTACCATTAACAATTCGTAGACCTGTTGACTTACATAATTCTAATAATTTTCTACCATAATTATTGATGTGTTTATCTTGGTTTTTTCTTTCACAAAGAACTTCGGTGTCTTCATATAGAAATGGTAGATTTCCATCAGATACAACATATTTCAAAAAATCATCAGTTATGTAATCGTTTCTGACACCCGTTCTTGCATTTAAATCTCCTGTTACATATACAGAACCCATATTTTTATATTTACTTATTGACTCCTCTAATAATTGGAATATACAGGTATCAATATTAAAATGTTCATAAAAAACACTGTTTTCAGGAGGTAAATAACACATAGCAATGTAGATATTTTTGTTTTCAGCATTTGTTAAAATTTTACACCATATTATGCTGTCGTATATATTTTCAACAATACTAATATATGGAGATAGGTGTGGTTTACAATAGATAACAATACCCCCACCTTTAATTGATTTTCTTGGAAAAATACACTTTTCATAGCCATCTATGTCTACAACATCTCCAGGAGCAAGCCAGCATTCACTAAGGAAGATTATGTCGTATCCATTTATAATTGAATGGAATTCGGGATTGTTTATTTTATCATGAAGCGACCGACAGATATTCCAAGATATAAACGACAATTCACTCACTGCACACCCCTACGCTGAATGGTTACCCCATACCGGTGGGTGATTGGCGGTACGCACATCACTACGTTCTGCTCCCGGTTTGGTGCGTTCAGTGTCCCGGTCAGGCGTGGATCTTGCTGCTGTGGTCGATGTCGGGGGATTTCCAATGTGTTGTGTTCCCGGTTTGGCGCGTCCGGTGTCCAGGTAAGGCGCGGATCTTGCGGCGGCTGTCGGTGCCTCGGGGTTACCCATGCGTAGAGCTCCCGGATTGGTGCGATTGGTGTTCGAGTAAGGCGCGGATCTCGCTGCTGCGGCAGGTGCCTCTGAGGTATTCTGCGGTTCGCCCGACGGGTCCTCTGGTAGGTACAGTTTCCCATCAATATACAGCTTGTCGCGAACCAGCTTCGTTTTGTGTCCCGATTTCCTGAACCTCTTCTGGATAGGGTATAAGAGTCGGCGCTTGTCCTCGATTTCCTTGGGGAACTGTTCGTGGATACCGTAGGGTGTTCCTTGGAGTTTATACGAATTTTTAATGTAGGAAGGTTGCAGAAGGGATAAGAAACAAATTGTGAAAACTGCCTTTTGGTGATTTTTTTTTAAAATCAGGACGTACATCTATTTCTTACGGAAATTGATGGTAATTCATCGCTCTGTAGAAAATGCCAGTTTATTGATCGGTCGAAACCATGAACTTAAGAAAAATCACGGACTGCACGAAATAATCGATAGAAATCAAAATCGATTAACAGTTCAGATTTAAAACATCAAAGAAATAAAAAAAAAATACTAAAATATCCATTTTTATATTAGTTTGTCGTAATTAGTCTGAGTTATTTTTTGTTTCTTAGTGTTTCTTTTCTATCAAGCATAGACGCACTTTTTCATTGCTGGAAACTTGAGTTTCTTAAGGCTAGATATTATGCAAATCTTCCTTAACTAAACCAAAAAGGCAAAACGCTCAATAATGCAGTGCACTTTGATGTTGAAATAGATGTGAAATAGATAGTGATGAGATAAATGTTTATTAAATGCAGATGTATACGCACGGAAAACGTTCAAAAAGTCATCGTTTATTGACAAATGATTGATTTTGCACATATTGATTTTCATGAAATGGACCCCCCCCCGGCCTTTTCCAAATTGCTGGATCCGCCTCTGTATTGTATAAATATACTACATGTATAGTGTTGTATTACTATTGGTATATACAATTCTGTTGTAAATATTATTTTGAACGAAGGTAAAGCGAAGAATTAATAATCTGAGCAAGTTTGATTATGGTCACTGGTTAGTTTAAGGTCAGAAAATGATAATACATGGAACGAAGGAAAGGAAAGATCGTAGTAAAAGCAATTAAAACATTAAAATTGTTCAATATGTTTTTTTAGCGATCTTTTTAGGAATTAAATTGATACACTAGGAGAATTTACAAGTCTTATTTTCATTAGCTTTTTAAGCTTACCGAAGGTTCACGTGAGCTCCTCTGATCACCTGTTGTCCGTCCGTCTGTCTGCAAACTTTTCTCATTTTTTTACTCCATTCCTGAATTACCTATATTTAAAGGATAAATTTTTATTCATTTTTATTAATGATTTATCCAAATGGAGCCTAGACCCATAATGGGACAACATTCGTGGTCTTCACCAAAAACATTTCACTTTTATTAAATCATTAATAATCAACGTATTAATTAAGAATCAACGTAGCTCAGTGAGATAGGCGGAGGCTTGTAGACTTCTTTTATCGGGTAAGAGGTTGTTCGAATCTTAAATAAATCATTTTTTAAAATTCATAAGATTTTTAAAAATATATATATATATTACGCTCTAGATAACGATAAAAAAAAATACGTAATGTTCATGTTTTTTACACACAATGTCGCATAAAAATAGCGCTAGCACAGATTATAAGATCATGATGTCAATTACATGTGTATTTGAAAATAAACTAATAAAACAAACGAGATAAGTACAAAGTATAAATGTATATTTGTGAATTTGTCAGAGAATGATGTTTTATACTACACATGTACATGTACTGATGTACACTTTAAAATGTAAATCAATGTTCATCTCAAGAAATACAATGCTAGCTACATGACACGTTACGGTATTTTACTATATTTATATTAGCATCCTCATATTTTCATATCCTTATATCAAAGTCACGGTGACCTTCTTTCACTTTATTATTATGTAAATTTTGTTATCTTTTTAAACATACGTTGAGGCCGATTGGCCATGCAGTTGATGCATCTTAAATTAGATCTTAGGATATGGTTAAACATTTTTAATAGAATGGTACAAGAACGGTGAACGATGCGGCCCATGGTGACGGAGCTAAGATATGCTGACTAACGTATAGGCATATACATGTCTATATCATATACGTTAAAAAAGAAACGCCAACCGATTGAAATGGACAAAGAAATATATGACAAATTAGGATAGCTTCCACCATTAAAATGAAAAACATTTGAAAAGTACATTAAAATTGAAATAGGTCTATTTGTTTTTAAATTTAGGCAGAGACATAAATAACGTCATTTATGTCTCTGATTTAGGTTTTAGGCAGAAAATTTTGATTTTTTTTTTCAAACTAGGCAGAAAAGGACAGAGTCAATGTGAACATTTTTTCGTGAATACACTCAACAACGAAGTTCTATCGCACAATATTATATATAGGCATACTGGCATATAAATGAATAGCAGTGATGGAAACGGCATATTAGGACATATTAGCGAAAGTTCGATATTAATAATCCGGAAATTATCCGGTTATGTGACCGTTTTTGTAAAGTATAATTTTTGTGTACTTTCATTTTCATTTTATGCAAAGGTATACATGATGAAAACACCAATTACTCTGGAATTTAGGTAGGCTCTAATAAGATTTAATCACCTTTTTGTTTCTGAAAATTAAGTTCTATTAATTTTGAAGTGATAATTTTTTCTGGGTGCGATTTTTAAAGTTAAGATTAAAATAAGACACCACATGCCCAGCGGTCTTCTGTCGAGTTCTGATATACACACGTATTTTGATAAAATAGGATTTCATCATCAGTGATTTTTTTCATGAAAAAGTAACCATATTTTCAGAAATTTAAAAAGGAAATGCCTTTCAGTGTAGGTTATATTAACCTAGCTTAAACGTGTGCTTTTAATTGGCCTATTTTATATTTATTTGTTTTTAATAGTTACATGTACTCATAAATATTATGTTTTATAAATGTTTACAGTGGTGGAGCAGAATTGTTGTTTGACAAAGTTAAAAAGCACAATATAGAACTTCCTGCCTCAGAGAAAAAATGTAAGTCAGACAGTTTACCTTATTTCATCTTCGCTAGCCAAGGGTTTACGATCCACTCTGCTCTTCTACAAGGAGCAGAGTGGATCGTAAACCCTTGGCTAGCGAAGATGACCTTATTTATACCTAAAAAAGAGCTAGACGATATCAGTAGTAAATTTCATAAAGAATTTAGTGGTACAAATTGTTTAAGCAGAATTTGCGTTTAAATAAGGTTAATAAGCTCAAAACCAGTGTACGTTTTTGAACGCAATAAATACACAATTTTTTCAATGGGTGGCACTGTAGCTCCAAGGTCGTCCATCCAATTTTTTTTTTTCAGACCGGGAGCTATATACAGACCTGCAGCTAATTTTAATAAATATTTGTATATGTAGCCTTCTCTTACTTAAATCTCAAAGACCATTCTGTGTACTCAATTAATCTTCTCTTTTCAAGGGACAATAGGAAACTTGCTGCTGTATATTAAGGATAATCTATTAAAAGAAAGACCAGAATTATTCATGCAAGGAGAGACAGTGTAAGTTATGGATACAAAGCAATTGAGTGTACAGTATATGAAGTTGTCCCTTCTGATTTTAACTATCAATTTCTTCTTTCTTCTTTTCCAACAGAAGACCAGGTATCTTGGTATTAGTCAACGATGCAGACTGGGAACTGATGGTAAGAAAAAATTTCACACTGCTATTATTACCAGGAAAATCAAATATAATGTGAAGATTTGTAATTAAGGAGCTCTTCTTCTTCTAAAGGATAATAAAAAATTGCCACGACCATGGATCCCTCTTAACATTTTTCATTTTGACTTTTATTCTCTTTCAGGGAGAACTTGATTACGAGATCCAACCGAATGACCGTATTGTTTTTATTTCAACGTTGCATGGAGGCTGATGCTTGCAGTACTGAAATAATAGTCTTGAAAAATCTAGAAGCTGACAGTTTCAGATATGCCTGGAATCTTTTTTGTACAGAAATCAAAATCTTTTCACCTCTTGGTTTTTTGTTGACCAAACAGGAAGTACAAAAAAGAAACATTGCGTTTTTATATGAATGGTATTGCCTATCTTTTTTTTACAACTTTGATAATAATAGTAAAATGTCATTCATCCATGCCTGCAAGATTGAATAAATGATATAATACTGCAACATCCTTATGTTCTTGGAATCCCCCAAAGAATAGTGTAACAAAAGACATACGGTATATCAAATACAACCTCAGTGACTGCATGTTCTGATTATATTTGATTTTGTCCATTTTCTAACTCAATCCTAACCATTTTATACATGTAGCTTCTTGGTTTACTAGTGCCTATGGTTGGGGCATACATGTAATCAACACGTACTTTGAAATGATGTAATTGAACACTTTTTTTCATTCCTGTGCATCAATGAGACAGCAGTAATATCTATGGGTCTGAGGATGTGACCTTGGGGTCAAGCTATATGATTCATGTGCAAAGTGTTAACCTCATGTTTAGTTTAATTTACTGGTACATGGTGAGCATAATACAGTGATATGCTGAACATGTACTAGGGATTTACTAACAAATATTTTTCTCTTTTACAAAAACCCTTCAATTTGGTTTGAAAAATACACAAAATTATTATAGCATTTATTTATTACATTGTTTATTTCCAAGCTGAATACTAGTACAGGTGTATATCATACAGATATTCCGACAATAATTATAATGCTAGAATTGAAATGCAACAACAGAGAAGACATATTTTGACAAATTGGTTGAATGTTAATTTTTCCATGGGGTAGGATTAAAACCATGGAGTTGTACATAGTACATAAACACTGAAAAATGCTTTCAGCACTGCACAGGGAAAGCTATTTTTAAATACCGATACATACGATAGAACACAGTAGAACATGTACATGTATAATTAGGTACTTTAAGAAAAGAATTGCAAAAATTTTGAACAGAAATACGTCTTGGATATTTATGTATAAAATGAGTTGTCTATCAAAGAATTGGGAAATGATTAGTCTTCCTCTGCCCAATTCAGGTCATCATCCCCCCATCCACCAGTGTCTTCTCCCCACCCAGAGGAATCCTGAAACAAAAAAAGCATCAGTAAAGTAACATTTTATAATACAATAACCAAATGTCTTGGTTTGCCCTTAATTATCAGCTAAGCACTCTAACTTTTCTGCTTATAAATTCAAAGTGACAGGTGAGACAAAGTATTTCTATAATTTGAAAATTTCCTAGGAATAGAAGTGGATTATTAAAAGGGTCTATATATAGATATTGCAGAGTGTACTCCTTAAAATAAGGAGAATATCATTTCTTTAATTGTTCTTAACTTTAAAATATGAATAAAAAATATGTAAAGATTTTCAATATACCAGTTGACTATTTTCATCCACAGTAAAAGTCAAAAGATTAGAAGCCTTTACAGCTGATGAAGACTTGTTAGTGGTTTCGTCCTTTTGAATGGAATGTTCTGAAGTCGTTCCTTTAGTGATTACAGGTGTCAAACCCATGTCTGCAAAGTAGTCAGTTTCTACAGATACTTTCACAGGTGGAGTGGATATTGACTTGATTTCAAATTCAGCTCCTAATGTCTTTTTCTCTTTCTGAGGTTCTTTCTTCTTTGTGGATTGTAATTTCAAAGCATTTTTGGATGATTTTGATGAAACAGAATTACGAGTGTCTGCTTTTTTAGTTGTTACATCACTTTCCATGCTTTTGGATTGTATATTTTTTGGACTAGATTTGCTGTAAAGGTCGTCATCTTTCTTGGATGACTCTATTGAGTGGTTGGAATAGCCCACATCCTGTTTTTTGATCAACTCAACAGATTTGACTGTTGCTGAATTAGCATTTGGTGAGTCCTCCATACTGTTATCCCAATCTGACCAATCATCTCCGCTGTGGTCACTGGTTACATATACATCAGGATCCAGACGGTCATCATTCCAACTTTAAAATCGAAATCAAGGAGAGAAAAGAATGGAGAACAATTTGACATGTAGTGTTCAAACTTCATAATGTGTAACACCCCCCCTTCCTCCCTCCCCAAAGCCAAAATTCCCATTAAGCTGCCATAAAACTTTCTGTTCTTGCATATATTACATCTACCCTTAATACATTTTTTTTTACATTAAATTTGAAATTATGAATTTCAACAAATTCATTGTTCACTTTTTTAAATTGTCAACTCTTTCAAACATAATTGTTTTAACATTTACATGTATGCATATGAGGACACTGAATGAATAAGTACTGTTATAAACATGTATTCATACATATACACTCAACAAAGCTTCTAAGTGTTCTGACACGGAGTATAATGTATTTACTAATGAAAAAAAATCCCAACATAATTGTCATTTATTTGTTTTGTTGACGGGATGACCGATTTCCACTTACCTGGTAACTATCAAAAAGATAAAAATTATGCATTGACCATGACCTCTGGTTGTGACCCATGACCTAGACCTTTGCTTAATATCACAAACACTTTCGGTTTGCTTCATATTTAAAACAGTGTCAAGGACAAAATAAACAGTACAATGTGTCGTAGAAACAGTGCAAACACCAATACTCCAATGGCTCTTGCTGATATATCAAAGATCATTTTTGGCCATGTTAAGTGCAAAGAAAAATACCAATTTAATGTTTTGACGTTTCATCCCATGTAATGTACCAGGGGTATACTGGGAAATATTCGCCTGTTTTATTTTCGCCCCTTTCCTCCTTATTGTCAGCACTTGGCGAATTTTAACCTCATAATATCTCTTTTTAAACACAACGTTTAACTGTGTCTAGGCAATTCAAGATGGAACAAAATTTTTTGCAAGTGTAGAAGGGCAAAAATTACACACGGCAAAAATAACCCTGCATACAGCAACTGATTTCAATCGTTGTTGTCTTATTCTATCTGTGCTATTGATAAAAAGATATATCAGTTACAAAATGTTGAAAATTTCACATTAGTTTATCTTGTAATTTTCATACTCTTCTATTTATCAGGGTGAACACTTAAAAGTTTTGTTGAGTGTATATACGTGTGCAATATTTCTTTAAAAAAAGAATAAAAACAATCTTTATTTCAAATTTACCTTTTTGACACTTTTACATCATATGATGCAACACCTTGGTCTTCAAAATCATAGGATATCTTTCGTTCTGAAATTTCATTTCCAGGCAAAGAGTGCTCCGATTTTTGGATTTCTGCAAGATATTTTAAAGATAAATTGTTTACTACTACATGCAATACTGACTGTTTGTTCGGAAAATTACAAGGACAGTTATATCAAATTTATACAGAAAATAAATTGTAATTTGTTATTAGAAAAAAAAGAATTAATATTGCTTTTTCAAACATCGGTTTAAAGTCTGTACAATATGAAAATGATCTGCATTTTATTTTATGCAAACTTTATTTTATCTATTTTAACCAATATAATATAACTTAGCAGATGTGATGAGAGTACATAATATTGTTGTCATATGAATCATGTACCGTCCATGTACCTTCATGTCCATTTATCTGAGGACTTGGTAAAATTCTGCTGGACTGGCTTTGACTTCCCTCCGAGTCCATGTTCATTTTTGGCATCTCATTCTCTTTCTCCCTTCTCTCCTTCCTCTTTTGTTGCTGCTCAAGTCTCTTCTGCTCCCTAGCCATCCTCTGCTCTTTCAGTTTGTTCTGTCTTTCTTGTCTCTTTTCGTCCACTGAATTACACCTATTTTCTGTCTTTGTGGTCAAAGTGCTGTCCATATTGAAGGAGTATTTGTGTATTTTTCAATTTACAAAGAGATATAAACCTTAACAAGTGTCATAAACCTTAACAAGTGTCATAATTTCAACAAGCTTATAACTTCTATCATTTTCCCTCTAATTATAATGCATGCAAAATTCATTGTAAATTGCCTCAAACTTAAATTAAAACTTTCATTATCAAAAGTACATGTACGTATATTGATGAGCATTAAACTAGCATGGTTAGAACTATTGAAAATTCATGTACATGTGAATAGATGAATACAATAACGTATAGGTACATGTATATACTACTAGTATTTGACAAACCTGTATGATGCCAGATCTTTCAATAACACTTTGTCCAAAGCTTCACCACTTCTTGTTTCTATGGCATTTCTTGGCAGATGCTAAAATAAACATTCAATATTCATGCCTGTATACCAACATTTTCATTAATTTATCATCATATCAGAAAATACCTGGTAAACAGATTCAAAACATTTTAAAGACTGTTCATGTAATGTGTCTGAAGGGCCAAAATAAATACAGTAAATAATGCTACCGTAAATGTTTCAAAGTACAGATTGTATTGAATACCTTTGGAGATCCCTGTGTGAAGTACGCCTTGCTTTTGCCCCCTATCACTGTGTCGCGGCCAAGAACTTTCACCAAGTCTGCTAGACAATGTAAACTCTGTGAGGCTAAATCCTCGTGACAATCCCTGACCCCCAGCAAGATCTGTAGGCATCAAATTCAAACTTCATTACTACATTATCAATAGTAGAAAGTGGGTACAGTTAAATTATAGATAAAAGGTTGTATTCTTTTTCATAGGAGATTTAAAGTTTCAAGGACATTTGATGCAAAATGAAATTCTGACAAGATTACAGTTTCAGTAAATGTTTAAAACCTGGGGAAAGATGACTTCTTCCAAATCGTTTTTCTCAAACAGGTCCATGTAGAGTGGAAAATAAGTCAGCAAGATCATTCTGATGTGATAGTCATGGCAGTGGAACATTTTGATTAGTTCTGGTATCACATACGTCTTATACAATGGTACTGAGAACAAAGGAGAAAGCCTCTGGGAGTGGACTTCAACCTTTTCACTGGTCCCTAAATCATTCATGTTCAGTACATATATAATATTCATCAAAGTCAGTAAAACATTTACTGCGTACTAAGAGACCTTAACCATCATTTTGTTCACAGAATGCATTGTTTACTAACCTTTCTTTGGAACAAGAATGTTAGGAACAATGGACATAGCAGCCGATGCCTCCAGTAAGACAAAGCGACTGAGCAACAACTGAACAAGCTGCTTGGCCACAACTTCCTCTGCCAGCACAGTTAGTCTTGGATACAAGGAGCTACAATTGTCAAGAAATAGATAACAGATAAATATGTATAGTATGTAGAGTATGCCAATAAGGACCACAATGCGTATTATAAATTTGTTAAAAGAGCTTAATTTTTTTTTTTTAGATATGTTGGTTGAAATAAAGAAGATATTCATGTTCACATATTTTAACAATAAAATGATTTAGAGGTATGTGCTATGTAAAGCCTAAAAGATATAGCCAAAACTGATTGTACTTCTGAGAATACAAATGCTCAAACTATTACCTGAAAAACTCTTCCTTTTCTTTCTGAGGTTTGAGTGTTAATTCTCGCAGGAATTTAGTTATCAGTAACAAATCATTACTGAAATAAATTGTATATGCATTAATGGTAGATATATTACAGACAAAAACTTCTATTATCAAATCCCAAACCACAGAAACAGTCTCAAATGAAAATGAGATTAACCATTCCCAGCATTGTAAAATGTCATTTATTAAGAGATATTTTTATTTACAATTTTAGAGTAGTGTACAATTTCTCAAGGGTTTATTTTTCATGTAATTATTTGTAAATTTCAAAATACTGTAAAGGTGGTTATTTAAGCAAGGGGGAAATTCACATTAGCTATGTGGTAAGCTTGAAACTACCTAAAATACCCCTGTGCATATGGTAAAAATAAATCAAAACTTTTGAGTGGTAAATCAAATAAGCATATTTAACACCAACACATATTGATTGACCATAAAAAACATGCACTTAACCGAGAGCATAAATAACCACTTTTACAGTGAAAGCATCTGATGCCCTACCAAAACAGCTGATCTTTCATCAAGGTGCTGAACTTGGGTCTTTGTTTGGGGTCAGCATTCAAACATTTATCTTGTACAAGGATTTCAAATGTCTTGCTCTTTTCACCTGATATAAGAAATGAATAGTTAATTACACACTTCGTTTATTGAAATGACATAATAAAACAAAGTGGAATTGTTAAAAAAAAGTCTCCTCTGTAGATATTAAGGAATAGAACATCAATCATCAATTAGTTAACAAACCTATTTCTGAAATATATTCTAGAAGGGTTTCTGCCATGACACCAAAAGAAAACACATCCCTTGTATGGCCCATTTCATTAGTAATGGTTAATCTCTCGGCCTGCAATCAAAGTAAACCCAGTGTTATTCAAACAAATCAATCACAGAGTCTTTAAAATTATGCACTTGACTCATTTACCAGTAAATGTCAAGAAAAAAAATTCATGTGTATATGAAATTTTACACCTCTCATTTATTTTGCTAGCTAAAGATCTACAGACTGAGAAAATTATTATTGGTACATGTAGTACTGTGTACATGTATATCACTCTACCTTTTCTTCTGGTGATATGCTCTCTTTATTTCGAAATGGCCTTGAATTTTTCAAAAAATCAGGTGTCACTTCCAGAAATTTACAACAATGCTGCAAATCACTGATTTTCCAAGTTCCATTTGAGGTGACATACACAGAATCCAGGCATACATTATTATGAGACATTCTGGCCTAAAATTGGACCAAATGCAACATCAATTTATATTGATATCTTTTTATCAAGACATATATGCTGGTTATGTTTATGCCTATCACTAATCGGAACTTTTAACAGCCTTAGAATAAAGTGTCTGCTTTCAGGTAAATCATATCACATACAGAACCAGACATACAGTTTTAAATTATCATTACCGTAATACATGTAGATGTTTTTTTCTTGAGGATTAGTCCCATTAATTTTATGGTCAATAATTACTGATAAAGCCACATCTTGACTAGAACCGAAAGAATGTTGATTACTTGTTCATGTAGAAAAGACAATCCTTCCATAACACTGTGAATTCCTGTCGTTATCTCTAAAGGGTCAAGTGTTTCCAACAAATCGGGTAATGGTGAAGACCTCTCAATGACCAGGTACAGCTCTCCGGACATGTTAGCCGTATTCAAATACTTTACAATACATGGGTGTCTTAGACTCTTCAAGAACTGAATTACAAATAAACATGTATGAAGACATTATACAAACAAAATGTTACAATGAAAAAAGATGGATCAATATCCAGATTTATAATTTGTGACAAGTGCATGACAAGCGCATTAAATTTCCAGTCAATGAGATATGAATTATAATAATTCTCTGAAACTTTGTGAGAGCGTCAGTTTAAATAATAAGCTGAGCCAAGATTAGAGTTTTTAATAGCTCAATCAAGTTACTTTGCATAACTCTACAAATTAATGTAATATGTACATGTTGCTAAATCAAAAGATTGTGCCAACATGTTTTTAAAAAAAAATATTTTTAGAGTATGCTTTGGATTAAGTACAGCTTTATGAAATGTGTTTGGACATAAATCGCCTCTTACTTTGATATCTTTCTGCAGTAGACACCATTTCTGTCCGTTTTCCTTCTGCTCAGACAGAACAGTAACGTCCAGTTCATCGTTGTACCTCCCATGTCGTAATGTCCATGTAGATTTTGATGAAGCAGACGGTTCATCCAAGTCATAATCTTCAAGTACACTAGACTCAGCGCCCATTCTCTAGTCTAAAAGAATAGCACCGGTTGTTACAATCATGATTGTTGATGACTGTGACACACCATCAAATTAACAATCGGAAATAGCGAGTTAAACATAAACGCTAAAACCAGAAGAAAAGCTAAAGAATTCCGAAATTGATCTCAACGCAATCATTGTCAAATTATTGCACATGTGGGAATGGGCAGCTGGGGATCTATTCGCAGGAACTAAAGGCCGTTTTTATATATCGTCTCATTAAAAAAAGAAAGAAAGAATGGTATGCAATGTTCATGTATGTACAGATCTATAAGTGGAGGTGTCAGGGTTCCACCACCACGTACCCGCCCCCTTGAGAAAATAAAATTCAACAGTGTTCAAAGTTATCAAATTCACATACAAAGAATTGTTTATATTTCAAGCACAACTCAACTGATCATATTTGGTCATTTTCTTCTGATTTTTTTTTTTTAAATATAAATCTTTTTTATAATAATTGATATATCATTTAATTGAGCGAATTTTTAAAATTAATGAAAATAAAAGATGCATGTAAAGCGCATTAAGGGAGAAAGATTAAAAAATCGCATTTGTACGCGGATTGAGTCGATTCAGCATGCGTTTAATACTGAATTATAATTGTGTACAAGAATTCAAAATTGATGAATTATATAATTTAAAAACTTCTTGAATATCCGGAGCGCGTTAAAAGACTTCCTACCGGAGCGTTCCTTACCCCCCCCCCCCCCCCCCCCCCGTTTTAGTTTCCAGTTTCTGACATTATCATCCGAATACTCAGTAAAACATACGTTAGCACAGTAAAATGTCTATATATTTTCGCGGAAAATGACGTTGTGTTTGATGACGTCAATATAAACGTCTTTTATAACGTTCATCTCAAATTTCACACGCCATGCTGTTTTGGAGATACCTTGTTTTCAGGACTTTCGTTTCAACCATTTTAGGAGAGGGAATGGATGCGGTAAGGAGTTTTGGAACTTTATGGCACCTGTGTCTTTTTGTTTGGTCATCGATTCTTGTTATACTTGTGAGAGAACACGTGTCCGTCGTGGCGACAAGAGTAAACAATGGACTTTTTCTGTTCTCGGTGTTTCTGTTACTATTGTACTTTTCGGTATTGAAGAACTTTGGACTGTTCAGGAAGACATGGTTTCGGAAGGTCCGAAAAATTACGAAGATTATCTTATTTGCCACAACTCCAGCCTTTTTTGTTCTGAATATGTGGATTCCTATTCAAAGGAGAGTGTCATGCTCATTGAATATTCTTTACCCGTCGAAATATAATCCAAGAGAAGAAATCTGTCCGTTCATCTCCGTGCTACTGGCTTCAATATTCACAGTATTGGTTATGATACATCAAAATAAGCAACAAGAACACGAAAACTTGGCAAAAATATCAATTACCGAAACGGATAATCAATCGATGAAGGATAAAAAGAAAGAAGGTCGACGGAAGTCATTAATTCCAACACCCCAGAAAAAAACGCCTCAACGTAGAATTAGAAAATGACGATGGACTGGAACAAAGCCAAACGCTTTTTATGTATATACTTTTGTATAAAATGATTATTTGAATTGAGAAAAGAGCCACATGATTGAAGTTTGCTGTATTTATCAAATAACGCCAATACTATACCATTGAATTCTGTTTATTACTATGATTGAGTAATGATATCAAACATAAGATTTTCTTGTTATGATTTTAAACGGGCTTCCTACTTTTTATTTTTTTCGTTGTAACTAATAATTAGGTAGTCGTATACTTTTTATACGATAAAAAATATTATACTTACGATGTAATATATCAGATCTGTGGTTACAAGTAGTTGCCAGATGCGCATATATTTAAAAAAAAAAGCAATTTTGGTAAAATATCACCACCTCTTATTAAAATTTTTGTATGATATAAAGTTTCAATTATAATATTCTATGAATATACTGATATTAAAGAAAAAATAAGCCCTAGACATTTGGAAGAGCATATGTTTAAAGAAGTCAAAGTTTTTATATCACACAAATTATCACGTTCTGTTTTTGCCTTGGACAATATAACATAATAATCATTTATCTAGAAAAGTAAAGATTAAATCTTTTCTATGGATTAATGCAGTGGCGTAGCTAAGAACAAAATACTTGTAAGTTAGGGGGTCGGAACACCCCCCCCCCCCACCCCCGAAGATGAGTACATTTTTAAATTACGATGGCAGTAATTTTCCTATTTTTGATGTATCAGCCATGATATTGTTCTATTGGTAGGTACAGAAAAAAGTTCTAATTTAAAGCACCGACCGAGTCGATTGTAATGAAATGCAAATTTGTTAATTCTTATAAATTTCATATGGATCCAAATTTTGACCCACCCCCCGCATTGTATAACAATGTATCAAAGGTATAAAGGTACCTGCTCCCACCCCTAAAAAATGAATTAGCATCGAGTAGCCCCCCCCCCCCCCCCGATAAAAACTTGGTTGGTACGTGATCAAATCTTCTGAGAAGCCCTCCGGGTTCCGGTGGACTTTATTTCTTAATGAAAACAAGAGAATGGTAGCAAGTACGCGTTTCGTCTAATAAGCAAAAATAATTGCACGTGGGGGGTGGGTACTCAACGGAATTTGAAATTCGAAGTAAGATACCATGGAAAGCAACCTATAGCAGGGTCGTATAGTTATACTGTAGTGAACTATAAATAGACTATCTGTGGAACAAGTTCGCTATGCGTAATGAAAAGTTTTGGCACAAACCCGATTTGGGATTTGCATTGGAAAAATAACAGTTTTTAAAAAATATTGCAAGCAGTGCTTCAATGTAGTAACGCCACTGAAATGTCACGTTGATGTCATCAACGAAAACTTTCATTTTTTCTTCATAGTATTTTCTTGAATAAAAAAAATGTGTATTGTATACTGCGAAATGTCCAGTATGATAACTGGTCAATTTTACACTATCCGCGTATAAGTCGTATGGGATCACGATATCAGGATCGGGATCGAGATGCAATAAACTTACCAGGATCTTGTTCCGGTAAAGTAAACCGTAAAAAGACGAAATGGCGAGATAGATTCTCGGCGAAGTTTTCGCCAAATTTAACGTTGTTATGGTTATCAAACGATGAGTTCAGCAGCTCAAGTATTGAGGTAAGTATAGTGTAATTCATGTCATAAGTTCTGTTAAGTGTGACTTAAGATAGCTGAGAGAGAAGTTTCCATTGATTCTCTTGATACTATGAAGAACATACGGTACCCGCATGCTGAAGACTTAAAAGTTGGCTGTAAATAAGTAACTAATAAAGAACATATTTCTGAGAACAAAATCAGAGTTAGGAGTATTATACCACTGCTAAAGCCTCGGGTACCCGACTGTGGGCTATAACCCATAACAACATAATACTTCATAACATACTTGAATTGAACTTCAAGATAATAGAATTTAAGCTAAAATTTGCTGGATACATGCTAAATCTAATTAAATGTTTATTGTTTTGAATTTTAAAAAATCACCGGGCCTAAAACTCAATAAGTCTAAAAATTTTAAGGGTTTGAAAGATCAGGAAAGACAGAAAACTGGAGTCCATTTACAAATGATTTGATATCAATGAGTCATATGCACTATACATTTTAGGTTTTTGTTACTGTCGCTTCAAGTGTTGTCAGTTTTCCAAATGAATATGATGAGTACAATGGAGTATGATGGAGCACAGGACTCAGGGGTCATAGGTGTTAGGTCAGTGACCCAAAGATTGCTTGTTAAAGCACCATTGTGGTCACTTGATGTTGTAATGTTGTGTCCTTCGACATAGAACTTTATGTACATTGTCTCAGTCCACCAAGCTGTAAATGGAAACTGGCTTACACTGGGGGTTAACCTACAGGACTGGTGAACCATCAATAAATGACTCTCATCTGCATAGCATCATGAAAACCAGATATAAGCACCATCCCTATCAGTATGCTCCCCAAGTCTTGGAAAAGGCTTTAATGTTGAATTTAATATTATACATACCTATCAGTGAAGAACAGTTTACACTGATAGAGGGGAAAAAAGTCCATGATTTCCTCTTTGACTTTTTGCAAAAAAATTTACTCTGAAAAATTAACCAAAAAACCCAAAATACTCATAATAACAAAATCTGTCACCTTTTATTCATTCTTAAGTTTTCAAACACATGGTACAAATTTAACATAATAATCAGTGTACTTTCATTTTGTGTGCAATTTTTTTTTATCTAATGCAATAGAGAAAATATTTTACAGCAGTCATAGATGGATGTTTTTCTGTTATTGTTTTAAATATGTTATATGTTTATATATATCTTTATTCTTCAGACAAGCAGATGCATTAAAAGCTAGCATAACAGGTAAGAAAGGATTTTATTATCAATAATTATTATGATTTCTTTCATTTTGTTGTATGATTTATGGTCACTGAATAGTTATAGTGATTCTTTTTTTTCTTTCTTCCACATGAGGGTAACACTGCAAGACATATGACTCAGAAACTGAAAGATTTAATTATCTTTGATCCCATATACTTTTCTGAATTCAATTTGCCTTAAAATTCAGTACTTCAACAATCATTATACCATCTGTTCTTGTGATTAGTGCTAAAATGTACTGTTTTAAAACTTACTGATTGTAATTGCAGATTCCTCAAAAGGCGTTTCAGAAACATGGGTTGTGAGACAAAGATTGGAGGATCTGTACAAAAAACTGCTCCTTATGGACCTGGAGTATGCCTTGGATAAGAAAGTGGAACAGGATTTGTATGTATTTGTTGATGTAGACATTTGGTTAATACCTTAACTCTACATATATTTTTATCCTATTCTATCTCTTCACGTTTTGACTCCTAATGTATGAATTAACCCATGTGAATATCAATACTTTTGTGAAGGAAATCTCACCAAAAGCATCATTGTTCATGCAACTAAAATCATCTGCAATTTTTCTCAAGATGTAGTTTTGTTGTTCTGATGTTACCTGTGTACCAGAAAAGGGATTAAACAATAGAAATGAATATAAATGTAAAATTGTCTCTTTCAGATGGAACCATGCATTTAAAAACCACATCAATATCTTGCAGACCCAGACCAAGGACAGACAGGTATATACTTTGTAAATACATATACATGTATGTGAAAAACAATATTTGGAATTGTATAGCACTGATTTCTGACTATAAGTGATCAACTGGCATATATTGATATAACTTTACAGAATGCAAAAAGGGGTGAAACACATGCCACACTGAACCTCTTTCTGGAGACAGCTAGTGGATTTTACTTGCAGGTAAGAGGTGTTCAAATATTTTGACTAAGTAAACAGTTTATATGAAAGATAACATACATCAAGTTTTATTGTCTTGTTATGACACATTTGTAAAACAGCCAACATTTAACCTCAAACATGCTTATTTAAAAACACATAAGATCAAGTACTAGGTGAAGAGTATTTATGTAAAGACTATACCTGTATTGGAGTTACTGTTAACTTTTTAGCTCACCTGAGCTGAAAGCTCAAGTGAGCTATTCTGATCACATTTTGTCTGTCGTCCGTCTGTCCGTCTGTCCGTCTGTCTGTCTGTCCGTCTGTCCGTCTGTCCGTAAACTTTTCACATTTTCAACATCTTCTCAAGAACTACTTGGCCAATTTCAACCAAACTTGGCACAAATCATCCTTAGGCAAAGGGGATTCAAAGTTGTGAAAATTATGGGCCACACTCGTTTTCAAGGGGAGATAATTAGAAATTAATGAAAAATTTCGAGAAATTTTCAAAAATCTTCTTCTCAAGAACCAGAAAGCCAAGAAAGCTGAAACTTGTGTGGAAGCATCCTCAGGTAGTGTAGATTCAAAGTTGTGAAATTCATGACCCCCGGGGATAGGGTGGGGCCACAATGGGGGGTCAAAGTTTTACATAGAAATATATAGAGTAAATCTTTAAAAATCTTCTTCTCAAAAACTAATCAGCCAGGAAAGCTGAAACTTGTGTGAAAGCATCCTCAGGTAGTGCAGATTCAAAGTTGTGAAATTCATGACCCCCAGGGGTAGGGTGGGGCCACAATGGGGGGTCGAAGTTTTACATAGGAATATATAGAGTAAATCTTTAAAAATCTTCTTCTCAGAAACTAATCAGCCAGGAAAGCTGAAACTTGTGTGGAAGCATCCTCAGGTAGTGTAGATTCAAAGTTGTGAAAATCATGACCCCCAGGGGTAGGGCGGGGCCACAATGGGGGGTCGAAGTTTTACATAGGAATATATAGAGTAAATCTTTAAAAATCTTCTTCTCAGAAACTAATCAGCCAGGAAAGCTAAAACTTGTGTGGAAGCATCCTCAGGTAGTGTAAATTCAAAGTTATGAAATTCATGATCCCTGGGGGTAGGGTGGGGCACAATGGGGGGTCAAAGTTTTACATAGGAATATATAGAGTAAATATTTAAAAATCTTCTTCTCAGAAACTAATCAGCCAGGAAAGCTGAGACTTGCGTGGAAGCATTCTCTGGTAGTGTAGATTCAAAGTTGTGAAAATCATGACCCCCGGGGGTAGGGTGGGGCCACAATGGGGGTCGAAGTTTTACATAGGAATATATAGAGTAAATATTTAAAAATCTTCTTCTTAGAAACTAATCAGCTAGGAAAGCTGAAACTTGTGTGGAAGTATCCTCAGGTAGTGTAGATTCAAAGTTGTGAAAATCATGACCCCCAGGGGTAGGGTTGGGCTACAATGGGGTAATCGAAGTTTTACATAGGAATATATAGAGTAAATCTTTAAAAATCTTCTTCTCAGAAACTAATCAGGCAGTAAAGCTGAAATTTGTGTGGAAGCATCCTCACGTAGTGTAGATTCAAAGTTGTGAAAATCATGACCCCCAGGGGTAGGGTGGGGCCACAATGGCGGGTCGAAGTTTTACATAGGAGTTTATATATAGAGTGAATCTTTAAAATCTTCTTCTCAGAAACTAATCAGCCAGGAAAGCTGAAACTTATGTGGAAGCATCCTCAGGTAGTGCAGATTCAAAGTTGTGAAAAGCATGATCCCTGAGGGTAGGGTGGGGCACAATGGAGGGTCGAAGTTTTACATAGGAATATATAGAGTAAATCTTTAAAATTCATCTTCTTAGAAACTAATCAGCCAGGCAAGCTGAAACTTGTGTGGAAGCATCCTCAGGCAGTGTAGATTCAAAGTTGTGAAAATCATGATCCCTGGGGTAGGGTGAGGCCACATTCGGGGGGGGGGGGGGGGGGGGGGGTGTTAGAGTTTTACATAGAAATATATAGAGTAAATCTTTTAAAATCTTCTTCTCAGAAACTAATCAGCCAGGAAAGCTGAAACTCATGTGGAAGCATCCTCAGGCAGTGTAAATTCAAAGTTATGAAATGCATGATCCCTGGGGGTAGGGTGGGGCACAATGGGGGGTCGAAGTTTTACATAGGAATATATAGAGTAAATATTTAAAAATCTTCTTCTTAGAAACTAATCAGCCAGGAAAGCTGAAACTTGTGTTGAAATATCCTCAGGTAGTGTAGATTCAAAGTTGTGAAAATCATGATCGCTGGGGGTAGGGTGGGGCACAATGGGGGGGGGGGGCTGTTAAAGTTTTACATAGGAATATATAGAGTAAATCTTTAAAAATCTTCTTCTCAGAAACTAATCAGCCAGGAAAGCTGAGACTTGCGTGGAAGCATTCTCAGGTAGTGTAGATTCAAAGTTGTGAAAATCATGATCCCTGGGGGTAGGGTGGGGCACAATGGGGCGTCGAAGTTTTATATAGGAATATATAGAGTAAATATTTAAAAATCTTCTTCTTAGAAACTAATCAGCTAGGAAAGCTGAAACTTGTGTTGAAGTATCCTCAGGTAGCGTAGATTCAAAGTTGTGAAAATCATGATCCCTGAGGGTAGGGTGGGGCACAATGGAGGGTCGAAGTTTTACATAGAAATATATAGATTAAATCTTTAAAATTCTTCTTCTTAGAAACTAATCAGCCAGGAAAGCTGAAACTTGTGTGGAAGCATCCTCAGGCAGTGTAGATTCAAAGTTGTGAAAATCATGATCTCTGGTGGTAGGGTGAGGCCACATTGGGGGGGGGGGTGTTAAAGTTTTACATAGAAATATATAGAGTAAATCTTTAAAAATCTTCTTCTTAGAAACTAATCAGCCAGGAAAGCTGAAACTTGTGTGGAAGTATCCTCAGGTAGTGTAGATTCAAAGTTGTGAAAACATGATCCCTGTGGGTAGGGTGAGGCCACATTGGGGGAGGGGTGTTAAAGTTTTACAAAGGAATATATAGAGTAAATCTTTAAAAATCTTCTTCTCATAAACTAATCAGCCAGATGATTCTTTATAATTGTTAAGACTTTGGCTCCAGGACAATTCTTCGGCCTCACAAGAAGGTTCAGAGTTTGATATAGCTTAATATCCCATATATTAACAATTGTAAAGGATCTTTTTGAGGACTGCAATACTCAACATGTGATATGACTATAAAATCATCCTGTTAGAAAAGGGACTAATGATTAAAAACATAAGAATATCCAGGGGGAAAAATGGATTTTATATTGTTCCTCAGGTGAGCGATGTGGCCCATGGGCCTCTTGTTTGATAAATTAAAATGGATATATTTTCTTTCCAGTTGATACAATTAATTTGTACTACATTCAAACTGGATTTGCCATTTAGAAGGAAGTCATCATGTTTTGGGATAATGAAAGGTGGGGCTAGTACCAGTAGAATGTAATGTACAGCAAATGTATCTACTCATGATAATATTTTCTCTCTCTCTTTCTCTTTTCTTTTTCTTTCTCTCTCACCTCTCAATTGTTAACGTAATTTTAGCCTGTGTGACTTGTTAATAAATGTTTATTTTAATGCTTTAATTTGCCCATTGCAATAAGGTACACATAACATACAAGTTTTATCTTCGTTTAGAAAAAACAACACTGAGAGTGAAGATTGTGCCACCTAAGAAAAGCTCCTGTCTGTATGTCTGTCAGTACTGCTTGGTTCACCTTGGAGATATCGGTATGGACACCAAGATTTAAATTGATACTGTAGATTCCTAATTAAACACAAGGAATAAATATCCGCATAAAATTGCGAGAAGTACATCTTGCAAATTTTAAAATCTCTCTTTTATTTTTCGGACTGATGTAAATTACATGAAACTATGATAAAAACTTGACATTCACGATTTTATGTTCTCGCTATTTGATGAAAAATGGTAGAATCATGGAATTATGTACTCGCGGAAAATAAGGAATCTACATGTACAGTAATCGAAACAATGAGCCAGCACATTCTGTTGACATTCTACCCGCGTCGCATCGATAAAGCACTTTATGGCTTTTGTTTGGCCTGCTTACAAATGTATAGCCCAATTTCAGGTGTTACGTGGATGTGGAATTATTTTATATAAAACTTTTAAAAAGTATACTTGTACTTGTCGAAAATATACCCCTTTCCATCCTGTGCATTATAAACTTGTTTTGACTATTTTCTAGAAATTGCTATGGTTATGTATAGGATTTGTTGTTTAAAAAAAAATCATTTTGCCAAATTTCCATCTGTGTATTATGTTATGTATGTATAAATATGATATCATTTACATTATCTGAACTTTGAAATAATTAGTAAAATTTGTTTTATTGTTTTGACTGAACCTTAAGCTTTTCATTTTTCCAGCTCGATACAGACAACAGATAGAACAAGCTCAGACATTTTATTGGCATGCTGCCAACCTTGTGCCATTTAATGGTAAGTAAAGACACACTTATTGGGGAAAGGGCACCTCTTTTGATTACACATATCTGGGTCTTATTTACCTTCATCATATGTACATGCACATAATTTCTTCACAATACATGTCATCTTTGGTGGATGTTACAAGCAGGAATTTTCTTATTTCTAAAAATCTGCATCCTTCACTTACATGTGTTTACTTATCCTTGTTATGCCTTATAGTGGATCATCTTGGTCAGTGACTGTGGCATTTATTCAATACTTGTACAATAAATGTAAAGTAAAAAGGTGTTACAATTTAAACATTTTTCACAAGCAACTTTATCACACACTTACCCTGTCACAATGTTTTGTTGTTTGCATAGGTCAACCCTACAATCAGCTAGCCATTGTGGAGGCTGCGCGAGGGAACAAGCTGACCACAGTGTTTTACTATGTGAGAAGTCTGGCTGTCAGACATCCTTTCCCAGCTGCAGCCACCAACCTGGAAAAACTGTACACTAAACTCACCAAGGACATGTAAGTCAGATAATAAGCCTGAATCTGCAGATAAGAGACTCCAAAGAGTGGGGCACATGCATCATTATTTGTAACCTCTGGTTTAATGTTGTTGTTTTTTTTTAAATTTTAGTCCAGAATTGAAAGGAAAACTCTCTGTGAGTGAAATGATCACATCATTTCTACAACTCCATGCCTGTATCCATCTGTGCACAGGTTTGTGTTGACCAGTTTCAGAGTATCAAATATGGTTGATATTTTTTTGCAAATCATGCTTGTGAACTATTAAATTCACCTTGTTTTATTTTCTTGACAGAACTAGATAGAGCAGCTGCCCTGAGCTCCAAACTTCTGGCTGCCTTACCAGCTCATGTAACATCCCAGAGTTTCCCGTCCCACATTCTTGTTCAGATTGTGGCCATCAACATCTTCTCGATGCACCATGCCCAGCGTATGACCCAGTATCAGGATGGTGAGGAACGCGCAGACTCCTTCAGTGAGGAATTGGGCAGTGAGGAGCTTCGGTCATTCTCTCTGATGTTCAGTTTTACCAGTAAGTAACATAAGAGTGTTAATGAGGATGATTCATCCCTCTTAGTAAAAAGCTTTATATCGATTCATTTATTCTGTATTATTTTTAAAAATTTTATATGTGTATATTTGTAACAGTTGGCATTTTGGACTTGCTTTTGCAAAATACCCCAAAACAGGAACAGAAACTCAAAGAATTCTTCACTCTACCAGCCGTGAAGCTTTTGCTTGATTGGTTCAAGTTAAACCCTGTACACCTGCAAAATCCTATCCTAAAATCATCTAGGTTTGTAACTCAATTATTATTCCAAGAATTTTCAGTTAGAGTCCTGATGAGATACAGTTAAACTATAGAATTATCATTTTCTTTTTATTTATTGCAGTGTAATGACAAATTTGTGTAAAGTTCTGAACAACATCAAACTGTCTGATAATGAAGGCGGTCCAAATATTTCTAAATGTAAGTAAATAGTGTAATATTGTCAGTTGACATTTGTTTGTTACAATCAGACACTATTGAGTGTATCTCTGATACATGTGTTTACTTTGTTTTTGACTTACTATTCTGTCTTGCATTATAGATGAAGATCTACCTTTACCAGAAGATACAGAACTAAGGTGTTTTCAGTACCTGGAGAAAGCACACAGGTAAATTAAGGCTTTATGGACATGTACACGTATGTTAATTAATAGTTTGTTAAAGTATGTCAGAATCTGTAAAAAATCGGTATTAATAAAACATCAAACAATCAAGCATGTTTGGAATAAAAACCCTGCTATCAGTTCAACTATTTTAGCAATTCAGGTCTAGCATTAGTTCACAATGCCCATTTAAGTCCATTTAAGTTTAAAGTTTTACTTTTGAGCTGTAGTAGTTACAGCTAGAAATTTGCAATGCTTCTCATGCCCCTTAATCTCTGTCCTAGCATGTACAGCTACAGTCGCTTGCCCACTGAGGGCCTACCCTCAGAAGTGGAGTCCATGTTGAGGTGCATGAGGATCTACTCTCATGGAACCTGGTTAGCCGAGGAGACAGAGAGGTTTGTTATCCTCAGTATCTCATTAATAAGCCTGCCTATTTTTTCTTTTTATATACAGTTTGGCATTGGATGCAGAGTACTTATGACTTTTTCTTTTCAGTATAAGCGCTCAGCAAGGAAAGTCTGGGAGACTACAGTTTACTGCTCCAACTATTCAAAAACCAATCACTTCAGGTAACTAACTTATATAAGCATCCTTTTCTCATGTACAGTTACACATTTATCCTATGTGTGGTATCTTTGACCAAATATTTTCTTATTCAGTGTATGAAGCTGGAGATAGTCAAGTGCCATTTGTAGAAAAGAAATCTGTGCGTCAAAATATTGCCATTCAGGTGTGTTTTCCTTGTATCACAATATGATTGAGCTATTCATATCTTATCAGGTATATTAACTTTTAGTTCTTTTTCAAGTTTTCCTATGAATGATTTTAATCTTCTGTTTGGAAATTTCAGGCAATTATTCAAAAGAAAGGTCAACAGCAAGCTGCAGATAAAACTCCTAAAGTTGTTCCAACTAAAATACAAGAAAGAGTAAGCACTGAAATAAATGTTCAGTTTATTATCATTTCATATGAGAGCATATCTGAAATCAGAAAGACTTAGTACATTCAATGAGTTATTCTGGGTTTTTTTTTATTTTGGTATTTTTTGTTATTTGACAGGTTAAACCACCACCATCTGTAAGTGCAGAACCAGTGAAAACAATTGTCACATCGACAGCCTCTGGTCCGAACTCCCCAAAATATCTTCTAGGTGTACCGACCACTGAGCCTCAGTTCATGAAAGGAGGAAGCACCAATGTAGTAGGTAACTCAAGGTCAGGAACTCAGAGCTCAAGAGTTCCAATCGCACAACAACCACCGAGACTGCAGAAACAGTTGCTGGCACAGCAACAGCAACAACAGGGCTCTTCTCAACCAACCCTGTGGTCAGAGAACGCAACACCACAGATTCTCAGCAAGCCATCAGCTTCACAGCAAAAGTTACTGTGGCCATATTCACTTCAACAGCAGTCAGAGCAAAACGTTTCAAAATCGGACAGCAATTCTTCAGTACATTCAGCACAGAGTGACACCAGTCCTGGTAAAGTGGGAGCACAGCAGCCCTCTCAGCAGACGTCAGAAGTTCAAAGGTTACAGCTGGAAAAACAATCGCCAAGCAATTTTATGAACATGCCTACTGTTACATCTGATTACAGGTATTCTTAATTCAAAGACTAATCAATTTCATGAATTTATAAAGACAATTTTATATAATTTTGGGATTAATATAAATTTTTTTTTTTTAAGGATGACATCAAGATTTCCAGTTACAACTAATCAACCATCAATGGCACCTCAGAACATGCCAGTCAATGCTAAGAACCCTGGATCAAGTCAAAACACAGCATTACAGGGGACTGCTGGAAGCAATGCAATGTTTAGGTTTCCTCCACCACCTCTGCCACCAAACAGCAAACAGTTTCCTTCTATGACTTTTGATGTTCCTCCACCCCCTTTACCACAACCTATGAACATGTCAGGTGCAGAAACAGAGTCAAGAACTGGTTTTACCCATCAAATGTCCAGCCGACATCAGCCTGAAAAGAATCAACAGAATGTTATGGCAGAAAATGCTTTCCAACAGAATCAATCACTTGTTAACCCTCAAAGGGCTCCTCAAGGGACAAATTATCCAAGCAACTCGAATCAGCAACACACACAAAGCAGCCCACTTACGGGAAATATTGGTAATCAAATGCAGGGAGGAGTTAGAAATTTATTTCAAAATCTCCCACCACAAGGCTTTCAGCAAATGGCTCCTGGGAATGAGAGACCTCACTTTGGAGGTCCTGCCAATGAGAGGTCACCTTTTGGAGGACTGAAACCACAAACAGTGCCATCACAGTTACAGAATACTGCCTCTCAGTACCAACTGTTGAACCAGCTACTAAGCATGAATGCTGGCATGGGAAGAATGAACTTGAGAGCCCCAATGGATCAACCAGGAAAAAAGGATGATTTCCCCTTTGTTCCCCCAGAGTTGTTGGGAGCACTTTCACAGCTTGCTGTTCAGGTAAATAGTGTTTTAAAAATACATTTTCAATACAAACATAGTACAAGTAGATGGATACAATGTACTAGTAACTGAAATACAATTCTGTGCCTCAACTTTTGAACATACATGTACATATAGATACATGTATTGGGATTTATTGAATCTTACTCTGAAAAGCAATTGTCAAAAGGGTCCACTAAGTGCATATTTTGATATGATAAGGATAATTTGTAAATTGAATATAACCAGTTAATCAATTGTTTACCTTTTCAAACTTTATTTATTTTTTTATTGACTAAGAACACTCATATTACATTATGTCTCCATCAAAATTAAGGGCATGCTGGTTGGTCTGTTATTCCGTAGACCTTTTTCCAAATGTCGTAGAGAGTACTTGTGGCTTTTTTAGGTTAAAGGTCATTGGGTTTATTGCTATGCCCATGATGGCTTAAAAGACATCAAACTTATTGCTTTTAATAAATATTTTTGCAATAACAAGTGAATAACCTATAGTGATTCAGGTCAAAAGGTCATCAACTTAATGCTGTATCCTTCTCGTATATTATCTAAACAAGACTTTGAAAAGCAGTAGTTTTACAAAGATTTCTTGTGATTGTATTTATAGCCACCAAATATTAGCAAAGAAGGCTTGATGATGCAAAACAGGATGGGTGCTGCTTTTCAAGGTCATGCTGAGGTAAGAATTGCTTGTAAAAAAGATTTTGAAGTTTACTGCTTACTGGTAATTGAATTATACGAGTATTTTTATATTAAGGACATGAACATCTACACGTACATAGCTAAAAGAACTGATATTTTTCTTTTAGCATAATCATAAGAGTATTAAACACATTTTAAATATGGACAGTTATTGCATGGAATATTTGTTCAAAGTAACATAAACTGGTGTAGTAGCATTTAATAGTTTATTTTTATGGCAACACATTTGCTGTTGTATGTGTCTAATAATGCTGATTCCATCCAGGGAACACCAAAGCCTGACACAGGGAACTCTCCAAACAGAAGGTAAAAAGTAGCATTGTTACATTTTTCAACATATTTCTAATGCATTATTGTTACAAATCTATCTTTTAATTCAATAATTGTGTTTTGACCAAAAGATTTGGAATTGCATCTTACATTCAGAAAATGACAGACATTGGTACTTTCTGTTTTAGCCCAATGCCTGGCCCTCCTGACCTAGATTCTCGTCCCACCAGACCGGGGCCACAGACCACACAACAAGGAACGTACTCACTGTTCAGCAGCTCTCCATGGTCTGTGCCTCTGTCCACTGCAGACAACAAAAGTAAGACCAACATAAAGTTATGATCAACTAACATTAGTATAAATTTACTTTTTTTCATGACATGAATATTTAAAGTAAGGTATGGTGGTTATTGAAAGTATAAAAAAAAAACCCTGATACTTTCAATTTTAGGCCATGGACCATCCCCATTCTCTGAAGAGCCAAACATGGTAAGACATTCACCAAAAGCAGAAGTTACTGAGCCCAAGATGCCACAAGGAATAGATATGGGGCTGAGGTTTGGTCATAATGAGGAAGTTTGGCTTGAAAAATCACAGAAGGGTGCACCACCAGCAGACCACAACCCTGCATCAGGACCAGGGCCTTATTTCCCAGGACCATTACAGGTTATAAAAAAAAATTACTTGACATAAAGTTTTATTTACCAAATCAAAAAGTACGGAAGGCTTATTTTAATGCTTGTATACTGGTACTTTTAATATATGTCCAGATAACAATAGATAACTGGTGCTTTTCATAAAAGGAATATTGAATCGAAATAAAACATGATTATTTACCAAATCCTATGTCTGTAGTTTCCACTGTTTAGATATGATACCGTAGTATATGTACACATATTTGATATACAGTATCATATTTTTGCAGTCAATCTGGTCATCTCCTGGTCCATCTCCATTGGAAAAGCTCTTGGAAATGCAGAAACAACAGAGAACCACAGATCCCCACTGAGCCGAGCTGTTGGATATCAGTTGGAATTCAGATTTATAATGAAGACTTCATCACACACCATGTAGACTATTCTACATGAGGATGGAATCTTGGATGAAAAGCTGCTAAAGTTTGCAGTGGAAATTCAGCAGGAATAGCCGATGATGCACATAGAGCATATTTGTCCTGTTTTGTTGCCTCCACTATACTTGTAGCATCAGAGCATATGCTTATTGTTGCAGTTTGCAGTTGTGACAACTTAAAAGCTGCATGTAGTACTGTTAAAAGTTGTTTTCTAACTAATATGCATTGTAAAGTGTGTTGAATGCCAGAGCTAGTTGGAAGAAAATATGCTTATCACAGAAATCTATTGGTTCAGACGTGCAGAAAAATGAATCTTTTTTATTTACACAGATTGAAATGAGAAAACGCTTGCACGGGAAATATTAAGTGGAATATTAAAATGTTTGACTGGATAAAACTTTCAGGTACATGTACTTTGATCAGAGTTATTCAGAAAGTCTTTGTCTAGAGTGTATGTCTTATTTTTTTTTTTCAATTTGCCTTTATTTTTCTCGTTTTGACATGTTTTATAACTCATACTCCAAACTGAAATCTTCAATGGAAGTAATTGTAAAAACCTTCCAGGAATTGTATAGCCTTCTCAAATGCATTTACCTTTTGCTATGTACATGTACCTTGTGTATATAACATTTCAAACCAAGACCCCTAATCCAGAGCTGTGTGTACAACACGAGCAAATAAAAATCATTAATATAAACAAAGAAACATTTTTGACTGTGATTGTAAACATGATCATGCTTGTATGAAGGGATTTTTTGACACTCACTATCTGTAGCAGCATGTTGAACAGCTTGTCTGATAAGCATTGTAGTTCCTTTGGTATGTTGTGTCTCTTTATTCACTACTTCTTAACAGAATCATTACTTGTTGAGTTCAACCTTTCATGATGTGGTTTATTTCCGTACATTTGGTAATGGGGAAATTTGAATGTAAAGATGGATTATGAAAATATTGCAGTGTGTACTTCAAGGAGAGCGAGTGAGATAAGATAGCCTAGCCAAATTTTTTCTCTAGTGCTAAAGATGCAGTTGTTTTGGAATAAAATTAGTGGTTGAAGTTAATATTTAAGAATGACATTTTTGTAAATGTATAAATTAATATTTATGAATTACCAATTGTCTAATGTATTGCTTTTTCTTGGAATTGAATGATGCACATGTGCTACATTAGTACAAAGATGATTGTATTTCCTTACTGTTATTTTAATTAATAATAAAGGCACTGTGATAATCGATATCGTTTTCTCTGGATTGAACAACTACATGTATCTTTTAATCATTGGAACTACTGTAGATTCCTAATCAAATGCGTAAAATCGTTAGAAAAAACCCATGTGGATTTAAAAATCTCGCTTTTATTTTTCAGACAGTTTTGAACGTTAGGAAATGATAACAAAGAATTTTTGATCACGATTTTATTTTATTGCGATTTGATACAAAACAGAGGAATTGTGGAATTAAGTACTCCCGTAATATAAGGAATTTACAGTAATCCTAACTTGGTTTCTAAGTTGTGTACATATATGAGCACTACATGTTCATAAATAGCAAAGAAACTAATGCATCAGTTGTTAACATACTTTCGTGATAAAGTACCTCATTACTTGACGACTTTTACTGTTGTTGACGTGTCAATTTTGTTGTTGTGCTTTATGGTTCAAAAAGTTTAGAATTATGTATAGCTGTAGGAAAAGACACAAAAAAAGAGATGGCTATTCGTTATCTCTTTATTATTTACTCATGTTTATAGCTTGTTACACAATGCAATAGTCAAACATTGTAACAGTGTCAATACTATAAGTCTTTCTCCTAGTAGTTTGTATACTGTACCACATCCCAGTGGACAGTGATAATAAAAATGCACAGCAATAACAGTCCCAACAAAAAGCAGTTCTATTAAGCACAGGTATCCCATATTTAAAATACTCTCATCTAAAAATCTTAAAAAAACATGAAAATTAAAATAATTTATTGCTTTAATTAAAAAAAATAATGATGCATTTTTCTTTAAATTATGAGAACTTTGACAGTCTTGGACTTAACAAGATTAAAAATTCAACAACAATATTTGATGTAACCATTTAAAATAAAAATTTATAAATAAAATAATTTTTTTCATCCATAATATCTGTTGTTTTAAACGCATTCTACACTTAATGCAGAAGATTTAATTTTTGCGCATGATCATAAAAACAAAATCATAAAAATTTGTTGTAGTTTGTCAAATTTTAAGTGAGCTCATAATTACCAGTATATGTATTTGTCGCAAACAAGGATCATGCTACGTTTTTGTTTAGATTTGAAAATTCTCAAATCAAATTGTGACCATGTCGGTTTAATGTCAAAGTAAGACACAAAATCATGATTAGAAGTGTGAGAAAAGTCAATTTAAAAAAAAAATGTGCATGTGCTGGTACATTCTTGTTCAT
The DNA here is from genome assembly GCF_025612915.1 of Magallana angulata. Classification (NCBI taxonomy): domain Eukaryota; kingdom Metazoa; phylum Mollusca; class Bivalvia; order Ostreida; family Ostreidae; genus Magallana; species Magallana angulata. The sequence continues at coordinate 24,737,475 of NC_069117.1, read as the reverse complement.
GTAATCTATGCACAATTCATTCAAAAACTGTGACATACATGTACACATCAACATGTACATGGTATGCTTGTATGTCTGAGTGTTTTGTCACTTAAATCCACTTTGTAAATATCTGCAGGGTACAATGTATCTGTTTTGTACACTGTACAGCAAGTAGCTGGAAAATGCTTTATTTTGGCCTGATGTGCAGATTGTCCATTACAAAGTTGATGGCCTGCATGGGATTGTCTATGTTGTGTAATGAATCACGATGCAGCACCCACGCCGGCCGGATTTTGCGTGGTTTGTGGGGGGTACCCCGGATAGGCAGGGTGGAGTTAAACATTTTGGAAGCGTTCAGTTTTGCTTGTCGCATCTGCTGGTTCTCTTGCAGTTGATATTTTCTTGCTGACAAGTTATAAAGACTCTGAATTCGTTCCTTTACTCGTGGCTGGGAAAGCATTACCTGTAAAAATATTGTACATGTAAATTACATTTTGTAAGAAGGCTGGAAATTCTGTAATTTTTCTATATTTATGTAATAATAGACAAAAGTATGTTTGATTCTTAAAGTAAATTAAACTTTGGTGAACCAAGTTAAAGAATCAAAGGGGAAACAATAAGAGCAGACTTAGAATGTTTTTCAGTTTATCTATGTGTAAATCAGAGACCATGTATACATGTACATGTATATGGTAATTATAATATAGCTAAAATAAAAATGGAGGAAATTTACCATTCTGCGATGGTTATCTATTCCCAGAATTCCGACTAGTGTACATGTTCTGTTGAAGATGACTCCCTTCTCCCTGTATATCTGCATCAGGTCCAGTAAGATGTCGAGCGATCCCTCAACAAACACATAGGGTAAGGTCTTGTCATACTGAAAAACAAACAACCATGCAATATTTCACACATTCAAGTCACACATACAGTTACAATGTACATATGAAAGAGACAATGGAGGCTAGTTTGTACCTTGGCCAGGTTGAGCAGGATGCTGACGGCCAGTTTGATGATCTCCATGTGCGGCTGGCTCCTGTTACAGCTGCTGATCAGTGTGTAGATCACTCCCACTGCATTCACCTCCACCATCCTCTCACAGCAGGCCGGGGACAGGCGAGTCGCAACGTCTGAGGAAAACAGATACATGCAGTTGTAAATAACTACTTAAATTTATGTACACTGTTTCATAAACATTCACAAACTCTTCAAACTAACTTCATTAGAATGCTTCCATACAAGAATTTTTACATCCTAGTTTCAAAGTACTGAAATGTTAATGTGGAAGAACAAACCGTTGATGCATTTGGAGCAGACAGTTTTGACTTGATAACAAACGTAAATGTACCTAGGTGAACAAGTGCCTCCAGTATCTGGGACAGCTGTTTGTACTTGAGGAGATAGTCTAGGGCAGACTCTGTGCGGTTCCCCAGCTTCTTGTCCTCAGTGGCCGACCGGTGGGCCTCCACTACTCGCTTGCGCACCGCCTCAAGTTTCTTGGATTTGTTCTTCATTCTAACCTGTCTACCTCTCCAAACAGCCTGTACATATACAAGTCAAAACATCACACTAGGTCAAAACAAAAAGCTGTAAAGATGACTAAATGTCATAATACAGAATACAGTTATCACCGATTAAGTTGTTTTACCTGGATAACTACAGCCGCATGTTGTCTCTTTTTTTCACCCTGGGATTTCAACCATTGCAGTGCTGCTGACTGGATGGTAAGGATTGATTTTTTCAGCTTTAGAAACCTCATTCGACAAATTCTACCTCTAAACCAATTCTACAATAAAGAAAAGGAAAATGTTCATTAATGGGTTTCTGAATATTAAACAATTGCACAATCATTTTCAACTACATGTTCATAAATATAGACATCTAACAGTCTTATTTATTCACAAAGCTGCATTTCCATTTTGCAAGGAACTACATGTAATTCAAAATTGAAGATTATTTGAATCAGCACACAGACACTAACCTGTAGCACTAGGATCTTCTGTAGCTGTTCCTCCGCTCGACACAGGGACAAGTATTTCCTGTAGCACTGCTGTATCACCATGGCTGACATGTGAAACCTGACTGTTTGGGCAAATCTGGACAGATAGGCTAATCTTTCTGCTTGTTGAAGCTATATGGAAAAAAATAGTGATTTTAAAATATCAAACTAAACACTGGTATATAATTTAGCTTCTTATTGTAAATTTGAAAATATTTTCTTAAATAAAAAAATGCTCTCACCTTGACCATTACATTGTGTCTGTGAGCCCTGTAACTTCTCTGTATGACTATGGCTGCCTCATGAAGTCTCCTTATCCTTACTCTTTCTAGAAAACCTCTGAAGGATGACTGGATTTTCACTATAGCCTGTTTCATCCTTTGGTACATGCAGCGTGTCTTGTGACCTCGATACATTGCCTGGATTCTTCTAACAGACCTTATCGTAACAATGTATCTATTGCGCTCGGTCTGACCCAGCCTTTTATTTCTATAAGCTTTCTGGCAAACAACAACAGCTTGCCTAAGTGCCATATAGGCTCTTTGTTGTTTTCTGCTTCTATACCAGCACTGAATTCTTTTAGCACATTCTTGTTGAGCTGCCATCAATTTTTGAACTTGTTTTCGTCTGACGCATGCCTGGATTGTTATAGCTGCTTTACGCATAGAATGATACTGTTGACGAGCTAATCTGCCCTGAATCTTTGCTCGATAACGCCTTTGCAACAGAAGAGTACTTTTCTTCAGTTTTTGAAACTTCTGCATTGCAATAACTTTTCTGACTTGAGCCTGGATACAAACAACTGATCTTTTTAGTACATCAGCCTTTTTGCGAGCAATATGAAGTCTTACCGCTCTTTGAAGAGTAATGACTGAACTTCTTTTCTTCAGATACTCCTCTCTCACTTTCATTCTCAATACTTCTTTCCTAAACCATTTCTGTATTTTAATGGCAGCAATTTTCATGGCTTGGAATGATTTTCTCTGTGTTTTCATACGAAGACATGCCTGTAACTTTACAACTGCGAGCTTTTTCTGCTTGTAGTCTCTTTGCTGAAGGTGTCGTCTGTAATGGGCTTGAATAGTTATTGCAGCTCCTTTCATAATTAGGAATTCTTCCCTGATTTGTGTGACCAACATTTTTCTTCGGAAAAGTCTTTGAACTCCAATGACAGCACTTCTCAGTTCCGTGTATCTTTTCTGACAAAGGAATCTTCTGATGGCTGACTGCAACCGGACAACTCCTGACATTTTCTTTGTGTATTCTTTACGAACTTTGTATCCCCTGAAGCAAGCTTGAATAGTTAATGCTGCTCCTTTCTGAATTAGGTAGTTCTGATGTACTTTCTTCATTTCCATGAATGATCTCCAATGCTTCTGAATGATCAGTGAAGATTGCTTTAATTTCACAAACTTTCTGCGAACAAGATGACTGCGTACCATTGACTGGAGTTTGACTGTTGATTCCCTCAGTTGTTGATATTTTCTTTGTGTCTGGTATTTCCTACAACATGCCTGTACAGTTATTGCAGCACCTTTCATGATCAGAAATTCTCTTCTTGCCTTTCTCATGGAGAGAGTTGCACTCCACTTTCTCTGAATTTTACAGACATTTCCTCTGATATCTTGAAACTGTTTTCTTTGTAGATAAGTTCTTGTAGCAGACTGAATTCTGATGACGGCATTTTGAACCTTTTTAAATTGATTCCGCACCAGATATGCTCTGCATTGTGCTTGAATTTTAATAGCAGCCATCTTTTGCATCAGAAATTGCCTTCGTTGATGCCTTGATTTCAAACTTTCTCTTAATCGATTCTGAATAGTCATAGCTGCACTTCTTTTCTTTACATATTCCCTCCTCTCTTTGCGACCTCTATATAAAGCTTGGATTTTTGTGACATAATGTCTTAATTTTCTGAAATGTATCCTTTGTTTATAACCTCTGTACACTGCCTGAATGGTCAATATTGCTCCTTTGGTAACAAGGAAGCTATTTCTCTGGTCTATTCCTCTCTGGTGTGCTCTGTACCACTGTTGAATAACCAAAGCTGATTTCTTCCTCTCTAAATAATTTTTCCTTGTCCTCCAACCTCTGACAGCTGCCTGCAGCGTAATGACCTGCCTCTGAGTTTCCTTATATTTTCTTTGAGCAGCATATGATCTCCAGTATGACTGTATTCTTAATGCTGCACTATTCCTCATTTCTACTCGTTTTCTCCAGGTCTGCTGAATGAAACAGCAAGCAGACTTGATCCTGAGATAGGATTTCTTGGATAACATCATGCACTTTAAAGCTCTGTATCTTCTTTGCAAGATTACAGCTGCATGATTTCTTAGCTTTTCTTGTTCTTTCTGTTTCCAAGATCGGTAAGCTTTTTGTATTGTCTTGGCACTGTTTTTCTGCACTAGATATTTTCTCCTCATCACATGACACCTCCATGTCTTCTGAATCATTTTGGCTGCTTTCTCTTGTTGTTTCACAGCTCTTACAGCTTTTCTGACCATATGTCCTCTGAAGTTTGCTTGAATTCTCAGAGCTGCCTGCTTCATAGACTGGTACCGATCATAATCTTGCCTCATTTTCAAGGTGGCTCGCAACTTTCTTTGAATTTTTAAAGCACTTTTTCTATTCTGTGTGTATGCTTTCCTTGCTATTTGCTTACGCAATGCTGTCTGAAGAACTATCACAGCAGACTTTGTCTTGAGAAACTGTTCCCTCATTCTATGGGCCCTGTATGTAGCCTGTATGGTTGTTGCTGCTGATTTCTGTGTAAGGAACTGTTTCCTGACTTTTCTTCCTTCCAAAATCTCTCTATATCTTTTCTGTATCTTAAAAACTGCTGTTTTCTTCTTTAAAAATTGTTTTCTAGCAGATACAGCCCTGAAAGCAGCTTGTATTGTAATGGTTGCTTCCTTCATGACTCTGTATTTTCTCTGAGCCAAAATCTGTCTCCATTGACATTGAAGAGTGACTGCAGCCTCATTGGCTGCTTTCTCTTGTTGCTTCACTGCTCTTACAGCTTTCCTGACCACATGTCCTCTGAAGTTTGCTTGAATTCTCAGAGCTGCCTGCTTCATAGACTGGTACCTATTATAATCTTGCCTCATTCTCAGGGTGGCTCTCAATTTTGTTTGAATTTTTATAGCACTATCTCTTTTCTGAGTGTATGCTTTCCTTGCTATTTGCTTACGCAATGCTGTCTGAAGAACTATCACAGCAGACTTTGTCTTGAGAAACTGTTCCCTCATTCTATGGGCCCTGTATATAGCCTGTATGGTTGTTGCTGCTGATTTTTTTGTAAGGAACTGTTTCCTGACTTTTCTTCCTTTCAAAATTTCTCTACATCTTTTCTGTATCTTCAGAACTGCTATTTTCTTCTCTAAGAATTGTTTTCTAGCAGATACAGCCCTGAAAGCAGCTTGTATTGTGATAGTTGCTTTCTTCATGGCTCTGTATTTTCTCTGAGCCAAAATCTGTCTCCATTGACATTGAAGAGTGACTGCAGCCTCATTGGCTGCTTTCTCTTGTTGTTTCACTGCTCTTACAGCTTTCCTGACCACATGTCCTCGGAAGTTTGCTTGAATTCTGAGAGCTGCCTGTCTCATGGACTGGTACTGATTATAATCTTGCCTCATTTTCAGGGTGGCTTGCAATTTTCTTTGAATTTTTATAGCACTATCTCTTTTCTGTATGTATGCCTTCCTTGCTATTTGCTTGCGCAATGCTGTCTGAAGTATTATTACAGCAAACTTTGTCTTGAGAAACTGTTTTCTTATTCTATGTGCTCTATATGAGGTCTGTACAGTTGTTGCTGCTGATTTCTGTGCCAGGAATACTTTCCTTAATTTTTTTCCTTCCAAAATCTCCCTATATCTTTTCTGTATCTTCAAAACTGCCAATTTCTTCTTTAAGAACTGTTTTCTGGCAGATACAGCTCTGAAAGCAGATTGTATTGTGACTGTTGCCTTCTTTATAGCTTGGTATTTTCTCAGAGCCACAAACTGTCTCCAGTTACGCTGAACAGTGACTGCAGCCTGATTGCGAATTTCCATGCGTCTTCTCCAAGCATTCTGGATAACAATACATGAGGATCTGGTTTGTAGGAAGTTAGATCTACATTGCTTGGTTACCTGGTAACATCTATAATTTTGTTGCAGTATCATGACTGCCTCTCTCTTTCTAACGAATTCTCTCCTTTGTTTCCATGTACGCACTGCTCTTTGAATTACAATAGTACTCGACTGCAGCTCTTTGTACCAACGCCTTGTACAGAAAGCTCTCCAAGTCGTCTGAAGAACAAGAGCAGCCATTTCTTTCTCTGATCTCCTTTTCTGAATAAAGTTTCTGACTCCTTTTTGAATGGTTATAGCACATTGTTTTGTAATGAGGAACTCTTTTCTGATCTTTATACTCTCCTTTGATGACAAATACCAGTTCTGTATTCTCCTTGCTGCAGTCTGCTCCTTTGCTACCTGTTTCCTTACAAGGAATCCCCTAACGACACTCTGAATCTTTATAGCACAACCTTTCATCCTAATAAATCGCTGTCTCTCTCTGTGGGCCATCAAGCATTGCTGTAAAGAAACATAAAACTATTATTTTCTTTCTCACAACACTGGACATTATAGTTCACACTACAGGTCAGCATGATATTGTATTGTAAAACCTGTAGTGCAGGTACTGTAAACCAACTTTTATTCGCATCGACTTTATTCTGCTATTTATTTGGGACAAACTAGTTTGCGACAACTAATTTTAGCAACTTAATCATTCCAGACCCCTGTTATTGTTAAAACTATATGAAAAGGGCTGGCTCATGGCGAGAAATATTTGTGACAATGAGGCTCTCGCGAAAATCAGTTTGTTTAGAGAATTGTTTTATTAAACCATCAAGCCTCAAAACTTACCAACACTACTTTTGCAGCTTTCATTTTTTTTTCCTTTTGCAATTGCATTGTTCTCTCCCTTGCTAAGAATCCTCTGGCATACTTCTGGATGATAATGGCACTGGACTCTTGTTTTTTAACATGCAGTCTTTGAAGCCAGCTTCTCACAAATCTCTGAATTTTAATTGCAGCTTTAATCTTTAGCTGAAAAAAAAGAATAAATAGTTGTGACAGAGGCATAACATTGAACAGAAAGAATGTTTATTCAGTTTTAAGAACAGATGATCTTCAAAAGAATAAATTTGATGATGAGAATATAGTCAAAACTAAATTAATTATTTTCCAGCAAGTTATGTACAAAAAAAGTCTTGTACCTTGATTTTCCCCCTGTTTTTGTGGAGGATGTGTTTGCGCCATGCTAGCTGTATGGTTCGTGCGGCTCGAGTCTCCTGTCGGATATTGAGGAGGCGAGCACACAGATAGCTGGTGTAGGTCAGAACCACCTTCTCGTCGGGGATTGTGTTACACATGTCAGCCGCGCGGATCATCAGGGGCACACCACCAAGTTCTGTCAACTGCAATTAAAGTTTGAGAATTAAATGTTTGATTCTAAGAATTGGTAGTAATTGTTACTGAATCTTCATGGGTTTCCCATGTATCCATCAAAATATTACAAAGGTCTTTGGCCAGAAAATTAAGCCATAAATAAATGTTTTACCCTCTGGTACAGAACTTTGAAATTTTCCCTTTCATTTTTCAGTAGGTCATTGTAAACATCTTGATCGGCTGAAACTGTTGAACAAATTTTGTTGAAAATATGTGTAGTACAAGTATATTGCAGTATATTGTATAAACGAACAATATTTCTTCCTGATAATGTAACATGTTGACAAAATACAAGCATTTTCATTTATAAATGTATGAGAAAAATTGAAAATGTATCTTATATTACGGTAAATAATTATGCATTAATTAAAAATCAGACATAAAGTATTGAGATTCAAATAAGTTTTTTAAAAGGTAATCTAATATCAGAGAGGGATATCAAACAAGACCTATGGAAAGTAAAAATTTGCTAATTCATGATCAAAATACCAGCAAAGCCTTTTTTATTTTCAATAATTTGTATGATGACAGGCATGTAAGATAGTACATGTAGAAATGAGTGTGGTTACAAACCTGACACGGGGGCGGGGCTGTCGGACAGACTACAGTCCAGACTCTCCATCTCCTCCTGGTACGTCATCGTTGTCCTGGTGTGGATCAGGCTCTCCGGAAGCAGGGTGGGGTGATAGTGGTGGACCAGGAAACACAGGGCACGCCCATCACTGAACGACACTGTGAAATTCTCCACCTACAAGTACAGGCAAGTAAATTGCTATTGGCTAGAATGATCTATATTTAAAAAGTATGGCAACATTTTTTACTTTCCAAAGTTTGAAACCTGACTTTCACAAAACAAAAGACTGTCAGCTTTAAAGAAAAAAAAATTCAGACCTTTACTCCATAGAAGAGACACACCACTCTGCACCATTTCAACAGTAGGGAAACCAGCTCATTGTTTGCGTAGATGTCATCATACAGAGAATCTCTTCGATTCTGTTGTAAACCTACAAAACAGAATGTATCAGTACTCATCCAAGAGTTCTCCACCAGAAATATCAGGTAACAATTTTAATACAGAACATGTCACTTTATTATCATTTTTTTTAATAAAAAGAGGTTACTTTATGTTTTAAAGTATACACAGATTAGTAGAATTTCCTAAAGTTGTTAGGGTGTAAAATATGTACATGCATATGTACATGACAATTCAATAGTCTAGCAGCCTTTTTAAAATGTACCGTTACATGAAAACATACAGAATTTTTACCTTGTTCATAATTCCTGAGAGCTTGGAGTTGGTTGCGCACTTGAAGAGATCTTTCAAGAATGGAGATCTCATCTTTTAGTTGATCGACACTTAGCAAAAGTCCAATCTTAAATGGTAAAAAGCATTTCATGAAGATTGACAAGAAAAGCGACATGGAAAGGGTGTGTGTCATTTTGTATGTAGTGAACATTCTCATTAAACTTTAAATGTTTATTGTTCAATATTTGATTATTCTTTTCCCAAGAGGGAAACATGTTAACTCAACAATGATGTTTCATTTTTTTCTTCACATTCTACAAGAATGAGCAATTTTAAAATTAACAAAAAGCAGTATCCTACTTGATATTTGAGGATAATTGTCCACAACAAGTGCAGAGTCTTCTCCCTGTGTCCATCCACAATGTCTCTTGATGTCACTTTTTTCGCTGAAATAAAAGCATATAAAGTAGAGTTGAAGACATTTTTTCAAATTGTAAAATTACTGCCAAAGTCTGCATGACTGAAAATAAGAAAAAGTACCATCTTTCTCCATGTCAATTCCTATATCTTTGAGAATGGTAAAGGCTATATCCATATTGTGGATCTTTTGTAAACGACTGATGGCTGGTACTCTCAAGTTTCTTTTCATAACTACATTCTCCTCCAACAAGTCCAAAATCCGTCTGCAATCAAATAAGCAAATATAAATATCAAAGAACCAGATAATGCTAATTAAATATGGATTATGGAACCAGAATTTCATCATCTTCGTTTCATTCAAATTTTATCAGAGTCTTACGTAAGCCTTAATCCATCTTTCAAATCTGTAGACAAATTCTTTACGGCATAATCAAACTCATCGAGTGCTGTTTGGGAATGTTTGGTGATGTATCCAAAGTAACCAAGATGTCTGTTGATGTCTCCTTCTCCAGCCAGAAATTGACGTGAAAACTCTGCCACCAATGCTTTGCAGGACTATACAATAAACAACATGAATTTGCTATAAAGAAATACCCTAACTGTTGTCCCACTGACAACCAAGCTACCCACCTTGAGCAATATTATTACTTCAAATAATTTTCAACTTAATTATCTTTGACAATGACTTTTAACATAACTATGAATATAAAGTCTACAAACCTTTTATAATAAATTATTTGCCCTCTCTTGGCTGATGACAAAAAGTACCTATAATTGCCTGAACTTATTCTTTTTTCTTGGAAATTCAGCTGTTTAATTTAATTTTGAACAACTTTGAAAATTTTTTAAGTTAGAGTGTTAAGAGACACAGCCCATTTTTTCAAAGGTGACAATTATATTAAATTCTTGTTTTGCAAAGTATATTCATGTTAAACCAAATTGTTATTAATATATGTATTTTAACACACTGTCAGTGGATCCAGAAGTAGAGAATGAAATGGGAATTTTTTTTAAAGAATGTTTTTAATTCAAACAACACTTACTTTGTATTCTGAGTCTTTACAAAACAGACAGGGGTCATGCTTAATCATGTGTTGACATTTTGCATAATCCAGGAAATAGATGAGCAGCAAAAATTTCTTCAGAAGATGTTGTGCTATGGCCTCTGAGAAACCTGTAAGATGTGATTAGATACAGGACAAGTCACAAATATTGCATTTTATAGATAATGTCATACTGCATATATAAACAAAGCTACAAGCTCAAAAGTATTACCCTCCGAGTAGAGGTGTGGCACTGACGGGTGGGCGTACTGAGCCGCTATGTCAGGATTTGACAGAAGTCTGGTCACAATGAAGTGGGACAAGCCTACTACATCACTGTTGCTATGGACTCCAATTATCTCTCCAAACACAGTCTAAAACACGATAACTTTGTTTCTTAGATTCTACACTTTGTTAACTCAATACTCTTTGTGTGATTACAAAACTGAGCACAAAATTGAAATAAGAAAGTTGGATAGTTATGGATTATCCTAGTGATAAGATGTTTAATTAGATATCTAATCTAAAAGACCAACATTTATAACAACATGTAACTGAAATTTTTTAAAGTACTCAGGTTATTTTCAGGAGCAGTGGAACAAATGTCATACCTCTAATCCTATTCTCAGCCACAATGGATTAAAAGACATCAGCAAATCCAAAACAGCTTGCTTCAGACCTGTAAATACACAATTGTCATTAGTCAATGGGTAATGCAACTTATTTTCTGTATATTTTCCCTCAAATAACTAGGGATTGGACGATCCATCGATGCACCACGGTATTTATTTTGACGATATTTGGATCGATACGTTTACCATTAATACAACGATACCTAAGCGAACTTTTTTTTTTATTTTCCAAAAATATCTAAGCTTCATAAATCGGCTATTTTTAGTCCCCACGCCTAATATGAAAGTACAAAGATGGCGGAAAACCTCGTTAGTTATCAAAACTGACAGGAAGCTAAATCTGGAGTGTGGAAAACTTTTGGATTACTTGTTTATGAAAAAGTAGTGTATACAAGACTTAAGTAATTTGTAAATTGTGCAACGCTCATTTTAAATACTGTAAATTCCTAATTAAACGAGAGGAATTTATATCCGTGTAAAATCGTGAGAAGCACCCTCACGGATTCTAAAACCTTGCAATTATTTTCTGAGAGTTGATAACTATAGGGAATAGGGATAAATGTTCCGTGTTCGCGATTTTATATTCTCGTGATTTGATACAAAACAGCGGGATCGCGGAATTAAGTACTCGCGTGATAAAAGGAATTTAAAGTATTATAAAATAACTTTGGACATGCGGTAATACATCGACAAATTGAATAAATTTTAAACCCTTATTCGTGTTTTCATTTAGTAGCAATGTATCGTGATATGTATTGTATCGCATCTCATGTATCGTCGTACCAAATTGGCTAAGCACAGTATCGTCCCAGCCCTACAAATAACCCAACCAAAAGTATCCACTATATTTAAAAAAAAAACCACAGAACCAATAACACACTTCTGTGTATGTGTACATGTACCTAAATCGGCATGGACTTTGCGGTCCTTTCTGATCATGAGCCGCTGGCTCTCCACCTCAACTTCCACCTTCTGCACCACGGTCACCACTGGCGTAGACTGGAACAGTTTACAGGCGGACCGCCGCAGGCCGTTCAGTTTACGACCGGCTGAATACTCTTTGAAAGACAATGCCTCTTTTGTTGGGGCCAGCTTCTGGGGTCCCATTTTGTTTGAACACAACTTTGCAGCATCAACTATAAAACACCTCAGGATATTACAAATGCCTGTAGAAAATTCCAATTTCTAACTGTAATTTAATAACCTAAATATGTTTGAACTATATGCACTCTTATTTTAAATGGATGATTATTTTTACTATCCAAATACATTACCTTTAGATTTAATATTGTTTCCCATGTCCTCAGATGGAGTCAAAATAAAATTTAACCACTGCGAAAATCCCCGTTCTTGTTTTTCCATCCATCTTTCATCATAGTAAATGTTCTTGGATGCAAAGGGCATGGGGTGTTTTGGCAGTGCTAGAATAGAGATGGAAATGACCATGTTTCAAATTCACAAGACTGCCTGTAATTAAGCTATTATGTTGGGCAAATACATTCATTTGCTGTTGTTTATTCATTTTCACATACCTGTTTTGGACTTTTTTAACAAGATAAGTTTGGACTTTGCAATCCCTGCTGCTTTTGGTTTTGAAATTTGCCTTTGAACTGGAGCTAAAAATTATATACATGTCTATAATTTCAAAATGGAAAGCTAAATGAATAGCACTCTAACATTCTATGATTGATTCTGTTAAATCTAAAATAGCTTTATTCACACATACATGAATGCTGAATGATAAATGTAAAAGCAATATTATGTTATCTAAATTAATCCCTGCATACAAACCTTTAGATTTTTGCTGTTGAATTCCAGCCTCATCTGCTTTACGTTTGTGAGACACAAGCCCTTTAATAGATTTTTCAGACAAGTTGCTCGACTTTAATCTTACAGGCTTAGTTTTGGGGACTTCAACCAAATGTTTAGTCTCCTCCTTTCTATTGTGGTTTGATGTTTGATCTTCAGTTGGCACAAAACATGCAAAGGAATCAACCTTCCTGGATGGGCTTACTTTCTCTTCCACATTTGTTTCAGCTTTGACTTCTAAAGATCTGTCTTTCTCGGAATGTTTCTCAGAGGGCGTATATCCTATTGGAATGACCTTGTCCTCTGACCCTACATCAATGTTCTTTATCCTCTCTCCAGACTCCGTTTTGTCCCAAGCACTTACACAAGGGCTCTGAATCAATGGAATATTTTCCTTATTTTCCTGCTCTTCATCATCCAGTGGAGGGAAGAGTCTTTTCCTTTCCAGAAGACTTCCATCAATTATCCTTGGATTCTCAACAACATGGGTGGATCGTCGAGAGAGGTCAGGGTTAGGACTGGTTGGAAGCGGAGTACATGGAAAACTATTCTCTGAACAGCTCGAGTCAGACTGTCCCTCATCTCTGTCTTTTGATGGAGTGAACAGGCAAGTAAAGGGTTTTCTCTCAGCTGATGGTGTTAAAATTGTTGGTTTTTCTTTTGTGATTGTGGATGACACAACCTGTGAAGATTCAGTTGGATTTTTTGAGACTGTCGTTGATGCTGCTACATGGGTAATATCGTTTAGAAGAGGGCTACATGTATTTGGCATGTGCTTGGGAGAAAATTCAACTTTTGACATACTTGCATGACAGAAAGTCAGTTTGGAAGTGGTTTTTCCTACACCTGCTGAGGTGAGCTGCTGAGGTTTCTGCAGATTTTTTTCGGGCGTTGGCAAAACAAGGTCACTATAATGATGAGACAATGGTGTCCTTGGAGCTTTATCGCCCCGGTATGTCTCTAGTAACATTCTTTCAGGGGTTGGAAGTACTAACATCTGATGTCCCTTCTCAGACCACGCAGATTCCTGATTTTTGGACTCTTGTAATATTTCTGGTGTTAAACAAATACTGTTTGGTATTTCATGCAAATGCTTTCCCAATGCCATTTTTTCAGGTGTTGGTTCTGTCATAAATGTATTTGCCCATGCATTATTTTTCCCACGGTTTTGGCCTTTTTGATCAGCAATACTTTTTCTGATAGAGCTTGGGGTCATACTTCCACTAGCCCTTCGTTTCATTGGCTTTCTGTTGCCCAGCTTTTGAATCCCAGATCTTTCTTGACTGCTCCCAGACTTGCGATCAGCACTAGTCTTGCATCCTGCCACCTTAGGGGCAGCTCTAGAAATTGCTTTACCAGATGGACGTTGCCTCTTGACTGTGTAGGTAGTTCTGCGAGGACTAGTGCCTTCGGGGACAACACTAAATGGATTGCTTGAGATGCTTCCTATACAGTTACTTGTCAACTCTTTGACAGATGTATGCTTGCCTGTAAAACTTTCACCGTTATTTGACACATTCCATTTCAAATTTGACTTTACAAACTCAAGCTGAGAAAGCATGATGTTATGAGGCACTGATTCATTCAACACATTTTCAGGACTGTTTGAGTTACTCTGATCTAGACCTACTGGCACATTCTCTATGGTGTCATTTAAATCTTTTAAAAATGAGTTGGGACTCACATAGTTCTTAGCATATGCATCTGTCACAGATAGGGGAGTTTTACTAAGATTTCCTGACAATACACCCTCTTCTTTTGTCCTTCTTTCCATGGTAGACTCCTGCACAAATGTATCAGGGGAGATGACCTTTGTTTGTGATCTTTCAATGATGGTGCGTTGTTCACTGGATTCATCGCTGACATGACTAGTTTGTGGTGTGTTATTGCTGTCATTTTCAACAGACGTCTGATTCTCCTTAGTCTCTGCCATTGAGTTTCCTTCAGACAAGTTAACCTCTTGGTGCAACTGCTCAGGTGTATCAGGTTTTACATCACTTTGACAATATGCACTGTAGGTATTTGACCTGCGGTGATATTTTTCTTTTTTCTTGACATCTTTGCTGACCAAGGTCTCCTCTGATAATTCAGGCCTGTTCTCCTTTTCTGTCACACATTTAATCTTTACAGTATCAGTGCTGATCCCTGATTTTTCTGGACTGTAAGATTTGGCAATGTTTGCTAAACTTTGTGTGTAGACTACAGACAATGGTTTCTTTACTCTTCTACTCAAAAGTCCTTTTCCTCCCTATAAAAAATGAAATAATCATAATCAATGTACGTATTAAATGCCTTATGGTGATAAAATTTGCACAGGTATGATTTTCACGCATTTAAGTTGTCTCTTACTCCCTTAACTTCCACATTCTTATTTTGAAAAAAGGGGAATACATAAATGTATATCAATTTGAAATTACAGGTAATTTTACCTACAAACTCTTATTGTCTGATCTGACAATGGTATATTTACCATAATCAAATAAACTTCAAACTAAATCACACCTAAGGCCTGTTTAGCAAAGCAAGTACTTGCGAGCACAAGCCAAAAATTGTGTGAGTAAGTCAGTAAGATATACTGGCGTGCAACCAGTTCTCGCCTAGTACCATTTCTTGCCAGTACATTGTGACATCATTTTTCGTACATAATTTTATGTGTTGATAAAAAGACGTCACAATGTACTGGCGAGAAATGGTACTCAGCGAGAACTGGTCGCACGCCAGTAGGGAATTTAGGCAAGCGTTTGCTAGCCCCCACCCTGTTGAACAGGCCCCATGTATAAGCCCTTGGGATCTGCAGGCCCCCAACCCCCCTGTATACTGTATGGGGCTTGTAGACATACGAAATTGAAACCTTACATCAAGACTTGTAAGAATAGACACAATGATATATATAATACCGTCTTCTTTTTCTGTTGTGGATTTTGACAAGTTCCAAACACAAATGCTTGAAGTCTGTATGAGCTGTCCACAGAAAACTGTATCATCTCTCGAAAGTTGCCTTCATTTTCGGGATTCCATGAAATGTCAAGGTAATACACGCTATCTCCTTCTACATCAAACTCTTTTGACTCAACGGAAAAGTTTTTCTTGTGTGGATACCGTTCTATCTTTACATTTTGGGCATACTCATGGGGATTTTTCACAAGCAAAGTTCGGTGCTTTGAATCGCCAACTTTGCAAGTTCCAAATCCAATTTTGGGAGGATTTGTAAAATGAGTAAGCACCAATGTTTCCATTTCCGTGTCACTTTTTCTACTTTTAGCCACATGTTTTTCGTGGTTTTCTACAGCGATGCTGTATTTTATCCCTGAAGGTTTTTCAAACCATGAACGTCGATTCGACTTTCTACGCGATCCTTCAGTTGGCTTTGGCGTCGAAGTCACTATAGAGCCGGGGCATTCTGGATTAAAATCAATGCTGTCGTTCATCTTTAATTGCGTCGATCCAATATTTTCCTCTGTCATTTGATGAACATTGTTATTCTGCTGGAAAAATCATGCTTCGAATTTGGGGCAGTTCAAATTTTAACCAATCAAAAAATAGATAAACAGTGCAACGTCAACTCGTACCCTAACCAATTCGTACACAAGGCAAATCAAAGTACGGAACTTTTCTACCCGACAAGCTCGAAAACAGTAGATCTACATAATGTTCGGATCTGATTTAGTTTGATTCGGATTTTTTTTAAATAATGAAGTTGGTATGGTTTAAGATTTATTCAGTTTAGGCTTTCACGATATTTTTTTCATAAACATTTATCATTTATAGATTGTTGTACATGTACTGAATGCTGGTGTATTAAGCACAGGGACCAAGCCCGTTTTAACATTAATTTCAATGTAACCATAAATAAAGATTTATTTATCTTTATTTAATCTTTATTTATGGTTACATTGAAATTAATGTTAAAACGGACTTGGCCCCTGTGGTATTAAGGTTGGTTATGCAATCATAATTGTTACATGTCATGTCCAATGAGGCCCTCATTTGGAACTGAGTAAATTCTATTCTATTTTATCATATTTCATTTCAATTTACAGTTTTGAAGCCCAAACCTTTCATACATGTTTACTTGAATTATATATGATATTTATAGTTCGTATCCTACTATAGAGGTGCGCCGGGCTTTACAATTCATTTCAGTAAAATTGGCTATTGGTACTTTGCGGAACGGAACGGAACGGAACGGAACCAGTTAAGAGGCCCCAAAAGGGGAAACAAGATTTATTTTAAACGTCATTATTTCAATTTAACTTATCGTAAATGGAAGATTGTTTTACAAATTATGCTGTTTTAATGAATTGTGTATTACATAAAATATGCTACTCATTGCTCTATAAGTCAATACACGCTTCTTTCCCGAAAAAACCTAAAGTCACTAGTTGTTTTATGATGTTTGATTGACACTGTAAATATAAAGTTGAGGTTTAAACCAGACTCAATTAATCTGTGTGTGTAACGTCAATGAAAATTACCTAAGTAATCTTTCTCCTGAATATATTTCTTCTGATTCCGTTCCGTTCCGCAAAATACCATTACCCGTGTGGATATTGGTATTTAACGGAACGGAACGGAACCATTTAAAAAATTTTAAATAAAGGAAAACATCATAACAACTACTAGCTGTTTGTTTATTTCTATGTTCTTTTGAGATAAATGAAGCAAATCATTTCATCAATTCAAACATCTTGCATATGTGCATATCACTCCTGTGTTGTGTACAGCTATAACTTTTATTTCATCTATGATACTACATTACTTACACGGATGATATTACTAGTTTGTTCACCAAGCTAGCAATAACGCAATGTGCATCCCATATTACGTAGAATTCTAAAATATAACGAGCACATTCGCAAGGAAAAAGTTTAATATTCATCACTTACCTTCCGTCTGAACAATTTTCTTCTGGTTCCGTTCCGTTCCGCAAAATACCATTACCCGTGTGGATATTGGTATTTAACGGAACGGAACGGAATCTTTCAAACTTTTTAAATAATGGAAAATATCATAACAACTACTCACAGTTCCTTGAATTTTTTATCAGATTCTTTAACGATGAATGAGTCTATCAATCAAATCAATTCAGTCATCTTATGTATTTGCTGATTATTAATTTCAGCGTTTGTGTGCGTGTGCTGCATACAACAACAACTTTGTTTTCATTTTTTGTTTATCAATTTTATATCATTGTCACGGCAGAACTAACTAGTTGGTTAATTAAGCTAGCAAAAACACAATGCTTATATCAAGTAGAATTCATATTATACCAAGATCATTCGCAGCGCAGGGATAATATCGATAAAAATACTTGATAGTCTTATTTGAAATAAATTTGAATAATTGATGATATAACAAATGTTGTTACCATACTTATAAAAAAATTTCTTCTGGTTCCGTTCCGTTCCGCAAAATACCATTACCCGTGTGGATATTGGTATTTAACGGAACGGAACGGAACGGAACCGTTTAAAAATTTTGAAATATAAAATATATCATAACAACTACTAGCTGTTTGTTTATTTCTATGTTATTTTGAGATAAATGAAGCAAACCAACAAATCATTTCATCAATTCAAACATCTTGCATATGTGCATATCACTCCTGTGTTGTGTACAGCTATAACTTTTATTTCATCTATGATACTACATTACTTACACGGATGATATTACTAGTTTGTTCATCAAGCTAGCAATAACGCAATGTGTATCCCATATTACGTAGATTTCTAATATATAACGAGCACATTCGCAAGGAAAAAGTTTAATATTCATCACTTACCTTCCGTCTGAACAATTTTCTTCTGGTTCCGTTCCGTTCCGCAAAATACCATTACCCGTGTGGATATTGGTATTTAACGGAACGGAACGGAATCTTTCAAACTTTTTAAATAATGGAAAATATCATAACAACTACTCACCGTTCCTTGAATTTTGAGATAAATGAAGCAAACCAACAAATCATTTCATCAATTCAAACATCGTGCATATGTGCATATCACTCCTGTGTTGTGTACAGCTATAACTTTTATTTCATCTATGATGCTACATTACTTACACGGATGATATTACAAGTTTGTTCATTAAGCTAGCAATAACGCAATGTGTATCCCATATTACGTAGATTTCTAAAATATAACGAGCACATTCGCAAGGAAAAAGTTTAATATTCATCACTTACCTTCCGTCTGAACAATTTTCTTCTGGTTCCGTTCCGTTCCGCAAAATACCATTACCCGTGTGGATATTGGTATTTAACGGAACGGAACGGAATTTTTCAAAGTTTTTAAAATGTGAAACATATTTTTACAAAGGCAACATTTATTCATTATATAATAAATCATTCGATTTTTTTTTAAGGAAGAATTAGCTAGTTGGTTAATCAAGCTAGCGAAAGACAATGTTTACATCAAGTCGAAGTTTATATCAAATCCATTTGCAGGGTTATAATCATTTTTAAAAATAAATACTTGATAGCCTTATGAGTGGGCTGACTTATCAAGTTGGGATTAAACTTCAATTGCGCTTCCGTAAATTAAAATTCTGGGAAGGAATTAGACAGTCCTTGTTAGAGAAACTCGAAGATTCTAGGTCAAACTGGATACTGCAAAACTCGGTTATAACGAAGTCACTGAGACCTAAGAAATTACTTCGTTATATCCGTAATTCGTTATAACCGTATAAGAAATTCATTAGATTTACATAGCTGGGGATCCAAGATGACTTCGCTATATCCGTGAATTCTCAATATCCGTGTTCGTACTAAACGAGTTTTACTGTATATATCTTGAAAGACTGCCCATAAGTATCGTCTGCATTCACGGGCCGGGGTCTTCGGAATCAGCTTAGTGAGATTGGAGAGAAAATGCATTGGCAGTTGTTTGCGACAGGACCATGAAATTCAGAGTGCAATCTTGCAAATTACAATTTTAAGTAATAAGTAGATTTGCAATCGTACAATGAAAGGACTTTGCTATAATATATAAGCTTCTCTCCGCACATATGCAAACAGACATGAAAATAAGAGTGCAAACTAAAAATACACTTGCCTATTATCATTCTTCTGAAAACTACATAACCCGTATTTTAATAGATTGTGTATTCACGTTTGACCTAAAATAATATTCCGCTGGCTGACTTTCTTAACTTTCTTTTTAAAAAGCTAACCTATAGCTTGTTTGTTATACATTGAAATGAATAATGATATAACAAATGTTGTTACGAAACTTTTGAATAATTTTCTTATGATTCCGTTCCGTTCCGCAAAATACCATTACCCGTGTGGATATTGGTATTTAACGGAACGGAACGGAATCTTAAAAAAAAAAATAATGGAAAATATCAAAACATCATTTTGGGATATAAGAAGCAAGCTAACAAACCATTTCATTAATATAAAATTATAAATATCTTGTGTGCTTATCTTGTGTACAACGTTAACTTTTATTTCTGTGATGTCTTGTGCATATCTTATTTTGATTACTACATGTATTTTGTACGAAAGATTTTGTGTACGACTTGTTTGTTTATGGGTGGAGTACTGCGCCATATTTCTAAACGCTCGATTACTACAGTTTTTTGTAAGCCTTGAATTCCACTGTGTAAGTGTTTTGACTGTTATAATTAGGTATTATTAATCTTCTAGTGATGTAATTTACCTCTGTCTTTATTGTCAACTATGCTTAGATTTGCATATTCTTGTTACCGATGGATTTTAGTTTACCATGTGCGTCAAGTATGGTGCGCCATTTCGTCGACAAACATTACATTTTGAACTTGATAATTACGTACTTTCAGTTTAATAAAGTCAAATGATTACGGTTTTAACTCATTATTTTCTATTCAATTAATGAATTTATTTATAGAATATATTTAAGATATGTTGCATTACTTAATTCTATGTGAAAGCTTTATTGGATTGTTTTTCTATGGAAACCAATACCTGTCATTTTTATTTGTATTTTGTTTATTACAGATTCTTATCGCATTGCAGTTATCTGTCAATTAAAATCTTTAATGCTTACTTTATGTCACATTTTGCACGAGAATACTTTAATCACAGGGGCTTGGTTGTTGGATAGTGAATTTC
The DNA here is from genome assembly GCF_025612915.1 of Magallana angulata. Lineage (NCBI taxonomy): Eukaryota > Metazoa > Mollusca > Bivalvia > Ostreida > Ostreidae > Magallana > Magallana angulata. The sequence goes on along the minus strand of NC_069117.1, from coordinate 24,716,763 downwards.
CTAATTATTTGTTCCCGAAGAAAAAATTGATTAAAATTGGTAATCTTATGTGTATTTTTGTGTATTGCAATAAATAAATTCACCGAAACCCCCCGTTTCAATCATGTTAAAAAAGTTTATTCAATGTACATTAAAAAAAGTAAAGGGACGACACTCGCCATTTTGGATTTATAGGGGGTCCTCATTTCAAGCTATGTTTTAAACAAGTTCTTCCGTTTCTCCAACGATTTCTGACGATATATAGGTTGTAAAATGTTAAAATTACTTATTCCTATCGTCTGACTACATCTGTAAGCTGCATAATAAACACATCTTTCCGAAATGTACTAGATACTTGCCAAACTTATCGAAAGCAACGGAAGTTTACTTTTGAGTGACGTAAATTCTCCATATAATCACTGAGATGTTCCGAAAATGTATGATAAATCCAGAGAGAGCAAAAATTCCGCGAAAAGATATTCCTCTTGGTTTATCCAATGCTTTCGGATCTCCTCAGTGATTACATGGAGAGTTTGCATCAACTTCCGTTGCTTTCGATAAGTTTGGCGAGTATCTAGTACATTTCGGAACGATGTGTTTATTATGCAGAAAATATATAATTGTTTTCCCTTGGACTAAAATGTTACACTTTCATTGGTTTAAACATAGCACGTGCATAAATCTCTATATTTGTTCGGTGAGAAATAATACTAGTATTAGGCAATATGGCCGTCATTGGCCGACGCTTCGTTACTCATTTCGACATTTCATTGAATTCAATACTTAAACCGCATGCCGTAAGTTCTTAATGTATTTGGAGTAGTTGCCCTTTGAAATTCATTAAAATTAGAGTAGTTGCCCTTAGAATATTGACGTCACATTGTTTTGTCTGGAGGAGAACAAAATGGCAGCGCCGATATTTGATCTGCAGAGGAAAGGGAGAAAACATTTGAAATTGAATAGGAACAAAACATTGTACATGCGCGGATCCAGAAAATTTTTCCAGGGGGGGTCCGAAGGATAATTGTGTTTGCCAGGGGGGGGTCCGAGGCATATTTTTTGCGATAATTTTACTATGTAAATTTAATAAATTTTCATTTTCCAGGGGGGGTCAGGACCCCCCCGACCCCCCCCCCCCCCTCTAGATCCGCGCATGTTGTAAGTAAACATGGGTGAAGCAAAGATTTTTAAAGAGTATTTGAAAGCTGAGATTGAAAATTTTGAAGAGTTTAAATGAGTTAAATTGCACGAGATGTTAGACATCTTGTACATGGCTTTGCGTAGATCATCGCTATTTGTGAATAAACATGTCGCTTGATAGTCCTTGGGAAAACAAATACTAATAGGTTAGTTACTGACTCACTACGGAAATATATTGGGTTGATCAATCTCATAGATGGCGAGGCGTAGTGAGTCAGTAACTAACCTAATAAGTAATAGTATGACGTGCCATAAGGGTAATCAGTTGTCGTTGTGATTCAAGTCTGTATGTTGATCTAGCGTTGGTGTGTGATTTGTGCTTTGAATTCATTTGTCTTTATATGTATATTTTAGTTTCTACCGTCGATGAGAGATTTATTGGCCAATAAATACATTTCCGAATATTTTGTTTTATTATAATTCTATGTTAATTTTTGAAAGCAAGTTTTCGAGATTGTTTTGTGCATATATACGTCTGTCTGTCGGTGTATACACTTGTCTGTACATGTGCTTTTTTATCTTCGGTATGTGACTGTGTCTATATTATACTTATATTCTAAATCTCAAATGAAGTGAATATATGATGTGTATGCACTGTAAAACTAAATACTAGTATATAAGATGTGAATAACTTGTACATGAAAGTTCGAATAAGATTTTTTTTTTACTGAAATCTGATTGGTTTAGACGCAGTTGATAATCCGTTATATTACCCTCAGCATTAGCAACTCCCTTGGCAACGGGTAACACACAAATTGTTACATACGCGTACGGTTTGCTGTATAATTCTCGTCATTTCTATGTAGAAGCAGTAAAATGTTCTCTAAAATTAAAACATTCAGTATAAAAAAAATTAATAGTCCTGTTTTGGAGGGTAACAGTTGAAATTGACACAATTGAAAGTATTAGGTAGGCGTACATGGTAACATCCATTTTTATAAAACTTGATATTATAAATACAACACAATCTATGATCTGTTGAGATCTGACATAGACTTCATTAAAGCCAACGATATATCCTAAACTATACCACGAGAAACGACACACAAGGCTGTTTAGTCTATCCTTATTTAAATGGGAAGCAACTCCATTTTGTATAAAATTCTAACATCCGGTAATGTTAATGCATTCATGTTTTTTCCGAGCCTGTCGGGAAGGCCCGAGAAGTTGCAATTAGACTACACTGATTAGTAACACAAACTTACAAGCGGAATACAGAGACACATGATTAAGCACATTTAATCAACATTATGATAATCTGTCTCTTGCTGTATCATGGATATGAAAATTCAGTGACATGCAATCCATTTAATGTGCACATTATATTTTTAACATATAAAGCATGTAAATGTATATTTAGCCATGATCAGTGGCAGTTAATCTCTATTATAAAACTGATCGTACGAACAAAGCCCTGAGATGGCTTTAAAAAAAGGAAAAGATTCCGTTCCGTTCCATTAAATACCAATATCCACACGGGTATTGGTATTTTGTGGAACGGAACGGAATCATGAGAAAATTATTAATAAGTATGGAATCCATATTCTTATATTAATATCTATTTTAATGTATTACAAATAAAGCCATCAATTATTTTTGGAAATAATGTTATCCCTCAGAATATGTTTGATATAATATAAAATTCTACTGGATGTAAACATTGTGTATTTTTAATTTGATAAACAAACTCGTTAAATCTCCCGTAAACTCCCGTAACAAATACATGTTCGTTATAGATTGAATAAATGCCGTGCTTGTTATGATATTTTCCATAATGTAGTATCATAGATGAAATAAAAGTTATAGCTGTATACAACACAGGAGTGATATGCACATATGCATGATGTTTGAATTGATGAAATGATTTGTTGGTTTGCTTCATTTATCTCAAAAGAACATAGAAATAAACAAACAGCTAGTAGTTGTTATGATATATTTTATATTTCAAAATTTTTAAACGGTTCCGTTCCGTTCCGTTAAATACCAATATCCACACGGGTAATGGTATTTTGCGGAACGGAACGGAACCAGAAGAAAATTATTTATAAGTATGGTAACAACATTTGTTATATCAACATTCATTCAAATTTATTTCAAATAAGACTATCAAGTATTTTTATCGATATTATCCCTGCGCTGCGTATGATCTTGGTATAATATGAATTCTACTTGATATAAGCATTGTGTTTTTGCTAGCTTAATTAACCAACTAGTTAGTTCTGCCGTGACAATGATATAAAATTGATAAACAAAAAATGAAAACAAAGTTGTTGTTGTATGCAGCACACGCACACAAACGCTGAAATTAATAATCAGCAAATACATAAAATGACTGAATTGATTTGATTGATAGACTCATTCATCTTTAAAGCTGCTTGGTCCGATTTTATATCAAATTCTATGCACGCTTTTAAACGATGGCTATGCTTAGTATATGTATAATAAAAGACATTGCAGTAGTTTTACCCGTCAATTATGCCAATTTCAATGAAGAAAAATACGTACAAAATTTGATAACAAAACAAACGACATTAAAAGGTACCGCCTTATTTCGCCTCATGTTAAATTTCACCCCTGACGACGAGACGGGTATGGTTGAATTACGACTTTGACATCGCATTATATAAAGGTCGAAATGATCAGACAAGTTACAAATAAACATGTGTACGTTTTGTTCGCTAATATTTCCAAAGTCTGCATTCTTTACAATCGATGCATAGCATGTGGGTTGAATAACCCCAATCATTCGGGGGGCGAAACCAAGCGGTTTCCTTTTCTAAACATTCCCGTGATGCATTTTGGTTTGTTTTTTCGTTTGCCCAAAGAGAAATTATTTTTATTTACTTTGAATATTTCTAACTTTGAAAGGAGACTGATTCTGCTGGTGTAAATAGGAGAAAGTCCATAACTTTCTAAGATAAATGATTTGTATGGAAAAATTTTTGATACTGTTTTTACAAAAAAATCGGACCAAGCAGCTTTAAAGAATCTGATAAAAAATTCAAGGAACGGTGAGTAGTTGTTATGATATTTTCCATTATTTAAAAAGTTTGAAAGATTCCGTTCCGTTCCGTTAAATACCAATATCCACACGGGTAATGGTATTTTGCGGAACGGAACGGAACCAGAAGAAAATTGTTCAGACGTAAGGTAAGTGATGAATATTAAACTTTTTCCTTGCGAATGTGCTCGTTATATTTTAGAATTCTACGTAATATGGGATGCACATAGCGTTATTGCTAGCTTGGTGAACAAACTAGTAATATCATCCGTGTAAGTAATGTAGTATCATAGATGAAATAAAAGTTATAGCTGTACACAACACAGGAGTGATATGCACATATGCAAGATGTTTGAATTGATGAAATGATTTGCTTCATTTATCTCAAAAGAACATAGAAATAAACAAACAGCTAGTAGTTGTTATGATGTTTTCCTTTATTTAAATTTTTTTAAACGGTTCCGTTCCGTTCCGTTAAATACCAATATCCACACGGGTAATGGTATTTTGCGGAACGGAACGGAACCAGAAGAAAATTGTTCAGACGGAAGGTAAGTGATGAATATTAAACTTTTTCCTTGCGAATGTGCTCGTCATATTTTAGAAATCTACGTAACATGGAATGCACATTGCATTATTGCTAGCTTGGTGAACAAACTAGTAATATCATCCGTGTAAGTAATGTAGTATCATAGATGAAATAAAAGTTATAGCTGTACACAACACAGGAGTGATATGCACATATGCACGATGTTTGAATTGATGAAATGATTTGTTGGTTCGCTTCATTTATCTCAAAATAACATAGAAATAAACAAACAGCTAGTAGTTGTTATGATATATTTTATATTTCAAAATTTTTAAATGGTTCCGTTCCGTTCCGTTAAATACCAATATCCACACGGGTAATGGTATTTTGCGGAACGGAACGGAACCAGAAGAAAATTATTTATAAGTATGGTAACAACATTTGTTATATCATCATTCATTCAAATTTATTTCAAATAAGACTATCAATTATTTTTATCGATATTATCCCTGCGCTGCGAATGATCTTGGTATAATATGAATTCTACTTGATATAAGCATTGTGTTTTTGCTAGCTTAATTAACCAACTAGTTAGTTATGCCGTGACAATGATATGAAATTGATAAAAAAAAATGAAAACAGAGTTGTTGTTGTATGCAGCACACGCAGACAAACGCTAAAATTAATAATCAGCAAATACACAAAATGACTGAATTGATTTGATTGATAGACTCATTCATCTTTAAAGAATCTGATAAAAAATTCAAGGAACGGTGAATAGTTGTTATGATATTTTCCATTATTTAAGAAGTTTGAAAGATTCCGTTCCGTTCCGTTAAATACCAATATCCACACGGGTAATGGTATTTTGCGGAACGGAACGGAACCAGAAGAAAATTGTTCAGACGGAAGGTAAGAGATGAATATTAAACTTTTTCCTTGCGAATGTGCTCGTTATATTTTAGAATTCTACGTAATATGGGATACACATTGCGTTATTGCTAGCTTGGTGAACAAACTAGTAATATCATCCGTGTAAGTAATGTAGTATCATAGATGAAATAAAAGTTATAGCTGTACACAACACAGGAGTGATATGCACATATGCAAGATGTTTGAATTGATGAAATGATTTGCTTCATTTATCTCAAAAGAACATAGAAATAAACAAACAGCTAGTATTTGTTATGATGTTTTCCTTTATTTAAAAAGTTTGAAAGATTCCGTTCCGTTCCGTTAAATACCAATATCCACACGGGTAATGGTATTTTGCGGAACGGAACGGAACCAGAAGAAAATTGTTCAGACGGAAGGTAAGTGATGAATATTAAACTTTTTCCTTGCGAATGTGCTCGTCATATTTTAGAAATCTACGTAACATGGAATGCACATTGCATTATTGCTAGCTTGGTGAACAAACTAGTAATATCATCCGTGTAAGTAATGTAGTATCATAGATGAAATAAAAGTTATAGCTGTACACAACACAGGAGTGATATGCACATATGCACGATGTTTGAATTGATGAAATGATTTGTTGGTTCGCTTCATTTATCTCAAAATAACATAGAAATAAACAAACAGCTAGTAGTTGTTATGATATATTTTATATTTCAAAATTTTTAAATGGTTCCGTTCCGTTCCGTTAAATACCAATATCCACACGGGTAATGGTATTTTGCGGAACGGAACGGAACCAGAAGAAAATTATTTATAAGTATGGTAACAACATTTGTTATATCATCATTCATTCAAATTTATTTCAAATAAGACTATCAATTATTTTTATCGATATTATCCCTGCGCTGCGAATGATCTTGGTATAATATGAATTCTACTTGATATAAGCATTGTGTTTTTGCTAGCTTAATTAACCAACTAGTTAGTTATGCCGTGACAATGATATGAAATTGATAAAAAAAAATGAAAACAGAGTTGTTGTTGTATGCAGCACACGCAGACAAACGCTAAAATTAATAATCAGCAAATACACAAAATGACTGAATTGATTTGATTGATAGACTCATTCATCTTTAAAGAATCTGATAAAAAATTCAAGGAACGGTGAATAGTTGTTATGATATTTTCCATTATTTAAGAAGTTTGAAAGATTCCGTTCCGTTCCGTTAAATACCAATATCCACACGGGTAATGGTATTTTGCGGAACGGAACGGAACCAGAAGAAAATTGTTCAGACGGAAGGTAAGAGATGAATATTAAACTTTTTCCTTGCGAATGTGCTCGTTATATTTTAGAATTCTACGTAATATGGGATACACATTGCGTTATTGCTAGCTTGGTGAACAAACTAGTAATATCATCCGTGTAAGTAATGTAGTATCATAGATGAAATAAAAGTTATAGCTGTACACAACACAGGAGTGATATGCACATATGCAAGATGTTTGAATTGATGAAATGATTTGCTTCATTTATCTCAAAAGAACATAGAAATAAACAAACAGCTAGTATTTGTTATGATGTTTTCCTTTATTTAAAAAGTTTGAAAGATTCCGTTCCGTTCCGTTAAATACCAATATCCACACGGGTAATGGTATTTTGCGGAACGGAACGGAATCAGAAGAAATATATTCAGAAGAAAGATTACTTAAGTAATTTTCATCGACGTTACACACACAGATTAATTGAGTCTGGTTTAAACCTCAACTTTATATTTACAGTGTCAATCAAACATCATAAAACAACTAGTGACTTTAGGTTTTCTCGGGAAAGAAGCGTGTATTGACTTATAGAGCAATGAGTAGCATATTTTATGTAATACACAGTTCATTAAAACAGCAAAATTTGTAAAACAATCTTCCATTTACGATAAGTTACATTGAAATAATGACGTTTTAAAAAAAATCTTGTTTCCCCTTTTGGGGCCTCTTAACTGGTTCCGTTCCGTTCCGTTCCGTTCCGCAAAGTACCAATAGCCGTAAAATTGCAACTGAGAGGTGCGATTTTACAATTCTGATTTTAATACGATGAATACAAATCCGTAATATATTAACTAATATCAAATGATTTAAATAAATATGAAATGCCATATGAGCATAAGAAAGAAAGTGCGGAGTGACCATGGTGACTATAAATAATTAATTTGAAAATTTTGCTGATAAACAATCAAGTTATCAATTGCTTCAAACGCGTTTTCATTTCTATACGCTAATTTAATTTGAGTTAAAATATTCTTAGGGAATAAGAGGTCAATCTGTTAATCATAATTCTGACGACTGGATATAAAACAGATTAGCTGCAATAATATCCCACAAAAATAGTCATTACCCCCCCCCCCCCCCAAAAAAAAAAAAAAAAAACAACAAAAAAGATTAAGGGCTATGCAGCGAAATATGAAACATTGACCAAAGGTAACGATTTGAATGTAGGCCTATACATATTACATATACATTTTCTCAATAATAACTGATCTGTGGGGAATCAATCATAATGTGTAAGACATCGTGTTAAATAAGATGTTGACATTATTTGACTGTGATCTTAACATTTTGTTATTTATGTCTCTGTTATGACATCATATTAAAAAAAAATGACCCCTTATTACTTATTTTGAATAACCTTCAGCAATTGTTCCATTAAATATTATAGTACTGATATATTTAGGCTATGTGATTTTCATTTTTTCAATTATGCAAACCCCGCCTGCGCCTCAACAATATACATCATTTGAATTTTTTGGACCGTAACTTTTCAATACAAAATTCGTAGTGTTATAAAAAAGACATTGAAAATTTTAAATATTATCATATATAATAACAATGAAACTTATTTGTACCTTGTACTTATTTGCAATGCGTAAAAGATAATAAAGAACGGCCGATTTTGCTAGGTGACCATGGTGACACGGTCAAATTACCACCGGGGCGAATTAACTTGAACCCTCGATGTCACGTCACATGATGTCAAAATGGCGTACGACGGGAACTGTCAAAATCAAGACTAAGTTAACAACTTATTTTTTACTTGTTTTTTAACTTAAGAAAATGGACGGAATGATGATGATGCCACCGGTACATAATTTTATGTTATATTCTTTTATTCCTAATGAGATGAACTTAATTTTGAGAGTCAATATGGAACTTTAGGTGTGAAATCAGATACAGTGAAGTCGCCTATTCCGGGTCACGTCAGACTGTTTCTTTGATATTTTGTAAAGCTGTTCTATTTCAATTTTATACTATATGTATATTGAAATTACATTTTGTGAGTTATTAAGCATTCAATTTGCTTTTAAAAAAAATTCCCGGAAACAATAATTACAGAGGCATTTCAACACATCTATTCAACAAGGCATGGTTTCCCCACTTTCAAATCATTTTCTCCATTTTCGGGTCATGTGACTTCAGAGTGCCAGTATTACAACTACTGATACTCAAGTAACGGGGAGCAATTTCTAAATGTAAATGACAGTCTTGATTTAGAATGAAATGATCGTCATTATGTCATCATTGTGACATAAAGAAAAATAAACTTTAAGAAAAATAACAAACAAGATTAATAAAATGACACCTAAGCTGGATGGATCATTTTATTCAATTGAATCTCTTAATTTTTTCTCTCTTTCACATTTTCGTAAATCTGCAGAAAAATATATTTCAGGTATAGTGACCCGCAATTGGGGAAATTCCTTCAGATTGATTTATAAATTGGTGTAAATTTATTTGAGCAGTTATCATTCTGAATAATTGTTGACATATAACTGAATGCATGTGCAATATTTTTCATCCATTATCGCCCTCCCATAACTTTCACATCAACCACGCTGCAGCATAAATAATGAAAATAGCTTGTCAAAGATGTGTGAAAATCTCCATCTCGAAAGCGCTTGATTTCTAAATTTGTTTATCGGAGGGTCTTTAAATGTTAATTTTCGAGGTATCAGGAGAAAACGTACCCAGGAGATAACGTACCCAGGAGAAAACTTACCCAATCTCTAGGGTACGTTTTCTCCAGGAGAAAACGTACCCTATGAAAATCATAATTATACTACTTTATTATTTTTTAATACTTTTAAATACTATTTTGCATAAAAAATATACAGAAATGTAAGAATTTCATAGATAAATGAATTTAATACTTTATAATTTTGACATTTTAAATAATTTTCAAATGCTACTTTAATGCATATTTCAATGCATAGATGTATAGAAATATATTATTTTTATGAATGATATCTTTATAAAAATTGTAGCAACTTTTATTTTACAAAATAATGACCTGTCATAAAGTGTTATCAGTCTACTTCTTCTAATTATCCATTTATCGGTAGCCTTACCGATTTGAGTTTCTCTATGCGAGATCCCCTGATTTTAATTATAGTGATAATCAATTAAATACCTGAAGAGTTATTATTATGTAATATTATGTATTGCCTCCCCGCGCAGGAGGTAGAAATATTCACTTTCCACACATTATACATGTCAGTGGCGTCGGAAGCAAATTGACTGTTCAATGTTACATCTCGTGGTAGTTTCCATATATATGAATCAAACAAATATTTAAAAGACTTGGGCTTGGTTTTATTAAGCAACTTTTATGTTTTATAGATAATTTTCAAAAAAATGTTTTAAAAAACGCGATATCGACTTCTTGAGATACTCATCATTTAGTTCTCCAAATGAGGTTGCAATAAAAACTACTTCATTTAAGAATATCTATGAAAACCATTATTTATTATTTCCATAGGGTACATTTTCTCTTGGAGAAATCGTACCCGGGTACGTTTTCTCCTGGAGAAAACGTACCCTATAAATTGGGTACGTTTTCTCCTGGGTACGTTTTCTCCAGCATTCATTTTCGAATATCATTTAATGATCAAAGACAGAAAGGCCAATGTATTTATTAAGTTTTTTATGCTTCAATTTAAACAAGATGACATGAAATACACACGAGTGACCCAGAATTGGAGACGACCTGGTATTGGCTACTTCACTGTTCTCCTGATATCAGTGATAGCTACATGTACACTTTACTTGTTAAGAGAAAATAGAGAATGTCCATGACACTTAAGAAACAATAGGATGTGATTTTCTCAAAGGTGTAAAACTCATTACACAGTCGTGCAATGAACACATAGTTTTAAAATCGAATAGTAAGGACATATATTCCAATTTTTTTTTTAAACATAAAAACCATTCATTGACGGAGCACGGTCATCTCATATACTCATTGATAAAAATTGACAATATTATAAATTCTATTTATTTGATCAATGATAGTCTATTGAAGCATATGTCTGCATGTTTATTGTAACATGTTCTGCAACTTAAGGTGGCTCACTACACCTTGAAATATTTTCTCAAATCAGCAGGAAATTACTTGATTATGATAGATACTATAATGAATAAGAAGTATTTAGTCAAATAGGCAAAAAATGAGCAACTTTGGACGAAAAGCTCCAGGTGGATACGAACTCATGATCTGCGGTTCAGAAGCCCAATACTTTAACCACTAAGCCACGACGATATACAACCCAATCGAACCATATAAATAAAATAGTTTAACAAAACATTTAAATCGCCATCATGTGACGTAGTGTCTTAAAAAGTATAAGTCTAGGTGTAGTGAAGGACCTTAATTGATCTGTATTTTAAAACCATAGACCCCTCTGACACATGCACTTGATTTTAAAAGTTGGCCTTTATTTGGTGTAGTGTCACAAACACAACCAATTTATAAAAAAAGAGAGATTTCATGATCGAGATGAGAGTATCTCATAGTCCACTAAAGAATTGACCAATGTGAGCAATGCATAAACGCAGATTGACCTTTGATGTGACCTTTGGTCATCCATTTATTACTGCTGTGAAGCGATAACAGCACAGTGCAAGTAGAAACAAAACGGACGATGTAAAAATGAATATTCAGCTGTATGATACTTTATGCGTTTGTTCAAGCAGCCAGGGGTAGGATAGAGCTATGCGGACTTTGGACCTTGTAGACTTAACCCTGCTTAAGATAATTATATAAGAACATCTTTGGAAACCCAACTGCCACTCTCACATACTATTATGGAAGACTGGCTGTAGGTTTCCATGATGTATATGAAATGGAAATTAGCACTTACAAGTCTTGTGTAGTGCATGTTAATTAAATGTTAAAATGCATGTATCTTCGAAAGCTTGGCCAGACTGTAGGTCGAGTTATGTACATGTATACATATATGCATTTAATTTTGTGAATTTCAAAGGTTATATGTATTGATTTACATGTGAAATAACAAATTTTTAAATATTGATTTTTTATTTGATTTGAATTTCAGCATTATTTTAGGTTTAATACCACCATCAAGCACCTACTTTTGAAGCCAATAAATGTTACAAACACTGAAGGTATGTGCACAATCAATTTGACTGATTTTAATTAAGTTCAGAAGGATAAGGTTTTGAAAAATTGCAATCTCTTGTTATCATTTCTGTCCAATATTTTCATCTTAAAAGTTTAGAATAAAAAAACCCCAAATTATAACCAATGTTAGACTAATAATATATTAATGGTCTTTATTTTTCAGGAATCATAGCTGCATCATTTGCATTTTTCTTCGCAACATTTTTTCTGGAAGGAACAAAAATTCTAATGTTTTATTGGACTGTAAGAATACAACAAAACCCACTAACATACGGACAGACAAGTGGCACAAACCAGGATTTATCTCCCTTGTTTGCATCTCTCATGATACCATCAGATTTAGAACATGTTAAAAAAAGAAGGTGAGTGTCTGTGTAAAATTATGAATTATCAATTTGAGCACCAATAGATAATATGTACATGTATTTTTTTTAAATAGATGCAGCAACCTAAAACATGTAAGCTTAAACAAAATTTTTTACTTTGATTGCAGACTAAATTACCATTTCTGGGGAATGATGACTCATGTGTTCAATGCCATTCTGGCCTACATTATTATGTTGGCAGTGATGCAATACAACTGGTGGATTTTTATTGCCGTTTTATTAGGTAAATACTATGAGAGTTTGCTTAGAAGAGAAGCAGAAAAATATATAGATGTATAATTAATGCATTTAGAGGATATATCGGTGAAGCAAGTGAGATAATTAAAAGGAAAAATTTTGGTAAAGGTGTACTTTTTGATATCTTTTAGACAAGTCTTAGTTAAATTTTTACTGCCTTGTTAGGTGTGCTTGTAGAGTGGTACCTTATATGATTGAATTGAGGTTTATTGGTAAAGGGATGCCAACTAATCAGTGAAATATATTAGATATCCATATCATAGGTATACAATACATATCCACATAATGTTTGAATGACCATCAGGGGATATTTTGAAGTGATATCTTTTTATGATAAAAAAAACCCCAAATATCCCTGCACAAAATCTTTATAGACAAACTATGTTCATAAAATTAACATATTTTTTACAAAATTTACAAATTGCCGTTATTTTATCAGGTACAACATGTACAATTGCTTTAATTGATATGGAGAGCTTGACAGATGTCCTTTCATTTTTACTAGGAAGCGGATGCGGTTACTTTTGTTTCGGAGCATTATCATATTCTATCAGGGAGAAGTATGCCAACCTAAATCTTTTCAGAGACACTGATTCTAGTCACATCAACTCAACCTGTGAAGAGGAGCCCCCAGTGTTAACTTGAATGAATGGTCTTCCACATCAATCATGGTTCTTTCCTCTGAACTAGATTTTCATGAATTACCGGTAACTTTCCACAATACTTTTGAAAAATCATGGTTCTTCCCTTTCAAGTCTTCAAACACATTCCTTTTGTGAAGAAATCAGATCAATTAGAAAGAAATTGATTTTGTTAATTGATCTTGCCTTATGGCTGTTAATGGATTTTTGAAATATTTTTGTTTTAAATTATTTGTTGATGAACAATTTGTTAATGCATTTATTTCTTAAAGTTCACTTTTACTAAATGAAAATTTTAAAAATTAACTCATTATTATTTTATTTTACAATATTTAATATGTGCTAGTGGTTCATTTGTTGTAGTCTGGTGAATGGGCCATTATTTAATGCTCTTATGATTATTTTATCGAATGTTATGTATTAAACATTTGTTTTTCAACAATACTCTGTTTTACATGCACAAATATTTGTAGTATTTTTTCATTGAATTTGATTGAGATACATTTAATTTTTTCCCCTATGCAGTTTGCATAGGTATGTTTGTGATAAATTGAGTTGATGCAAAGTTTAGCAGCATTGTTTCAAAGTGTCTCAGTATTGTACATAGGATGTAGAACTATAGGTTGTTGGAAAAACAAAGTTGTCAGCGTTTTTCTTATGCACAACAAACATCGAATGGAATTGGAGAGTTGTTTGCAGTTTGACACTCCATTTAAAAAAAAAAATACCCCATTATTATTGGTGCTTGATATATATACATTATAATTAATGTATTTTTTGTGCTATGAATGTTTTTGTATTATTTTGATGTATTGAATGTAGAAAAGGGTTTTGGGAAAAAGTCTTTTTAAACCGAAAAAACCCCAGGTACATGTAGCACAGTTGAATTATTTGATGGCTTTTTCTGTCATTTGAAATATCATGACATTGTATTTGCAAGTACAAGTACTACGTATTGTGAGTAAAAGTTTGTTTACACTATAACAAACATGTACATGTACATGTATTGGCCAATTATTCTCCCTATGTTTTTGAATCAGGCTACTTGTCAAAGAATCGTGTTCATTACTGCACTAGTTTTGTGCTCTTAATTGTTACTGCTTCATGATTTTTTATAAGACGTTTGAAGTAAATGAACTTATTTATACATGACTTTTGTATGTGTGTTTGTTTTCATTAAATGGACCCCCCCCCCCCCAATATTTTTTTTATCAAATAAAATTAAATCTTACTCTCTCTGGCAAAGAAAATGAACAATTTGTGAGTCTTTATTTCTGGGATTTCTTTACAATAGACTGATTTGATGGTATGGTTTGAAGAAAACCTATGTGTTCAATGGTGTAATTAATGTATAAAAAACCATTTAAGTCACCCTCCTCCTTGGATAAAATGTGACCAATCAACTACCTTGGAGTAATTGGTTATGCTAGCTAGTTTTTTAATGACTCCTCCAGGTTTATTATGATATAAGCTGGCATGATTACATGTACATGTATCTTTTTTTTAAACTTCATTAACATCATCCCATTTCATTGATTTTTTTAAACGGATTGATTTAAGGAGGCCGACTTTAGTTTGCATTGCGCATGTTTTTGCGCATTCTAATATAATACAGTTGATTTATACTTCTTATGAATTTTTTTTCGATATCATTTATAAAATTGAACACACTAAACAAAATACAGATAAAAATATTTAGATTTTTAAAGGATATTTTTATTTTTAACACGATTTTTACGTTGTGCGGTAGGGGAGCATTGCCATTGCGCTTTTATGACGTTATGATAAAATGAAGCTTTGTAGGAGTACGTTATAAGAAATAACATAAAAAGAAAAAGTAAAAATTGTACGCTGTTGAAATTTTATATACAGAATGATGCTATCCTCGAGGACATTTTCCTCATTTTTGGAATGAATCCATTACACCAATCATCATTCGTGATGATCCAAATAAATAGCAAAATTTGGTGCATTTTAATATTTTGAGATGGTCCCCACTAAAAAACCAGACGGTAGAATTTTGTGTTTTTTACATATAAGGTAGGAAATGATATTACTAATCATATATAACAATTTGAGAAAAAAAAGCTATTGTAGTATTTTTTTTATACTGCTTTGATGTGCGGAAAATGACAGTTTCCTATATATTCCTATAGTAAATGTACCTCTATTTTGAGATGGTCCCTAAAAAGAACCAGACGGTCGATTTTCATGAACCTTCGCAAATAATCTAGAGTTGGTTTAAATTACATATGGTTAAAAAATAAAGAGTTATGCTATTGTAGTTTTTCCGCAAAAAAACCCCAAATCGGCATCCTTAAATCCATTTCAAAGGAAAATCTTAAGTCTACAAAACTTTAAAAATTGTAATGTAATTGCTAATACTTTTTGTGTATAACCACGAGAAGAAAAAAATCACAAAAGTCTAACTTTGAAGACTTCATTTTTACCCTACAAAATCTCTAGAATCCAGGAGCACCCAACAGGGCTTTGCCCTGGACCCACTGGGGGCCTCAAGATGGCCCAAAACCCCTGCTCTTAACTGGCACCCAGTGCTACTTCAATATATATATAGTCAATATCAACTCTCTCTCTCTCTCTCGTCAATATCAACTCTACACTGTACTAAGGATAAAAAGCAATGGTTACTAGTAAATGATTGTGATGTAAGTTTATGATTATGGCATGTGGAGTCGACTGATAATATCTTTTATTTGTATGGTTTTAAACGCCACCCTCAAATATATGCAGCGAAGTATTTATAAATAACATCCTGTTAGATGAACATAGTTTAATGTATAATTTGAAATATGTTTCCTTTTTTACAATCTTGAACAATTGAATGAATCAAACACATCTTCATTTTTTAACAAAATTAATAAATTCGAACGACGGACACAAATTGCAACGAAATTTATTAATGTTCAATAATTTAAAAACGTAAAATAATACATATGAATTAATGACGAAAAAAAAAGTCGATGAACGTAATGCTGTGCGTTGGAAATAAAAGCTCTCTAAGCATTGGGTTCTGTCACAGACGACGGATCTAACCCGCTAACGCACACCCTGCCGCATTTGGCCAGTCACACACTTTGAGATTGTCATTCCATTCCAGTCCAGCTGGACACTGGCGCTCGTACAGTATGCCCCAGACACACGTCACATATCCCCCACATGTCTTGCAAGACTGGTACTCGCCACTGGCTTTACCCTTACAGTCCTTCACACAATCTGTGAATCAAAGATCAAGCATTTATATTGTACTCTCTTCACATACCGGTATATACTTTTGAAATCTACAATTGACACATTTATGCATTTTCAAAGAATGTAATTTTTACTCAAATACTAAATGTACTTATGACAGTTTGCTTCATTGGAAAAAAGTAACGCATTTTCACACAATCGTAGAAATTACGAGAACTATATACGAATATCAAAACTTACTTCCGGCACCGGTCTTTGAGTTGTTGGGCACTGTTGTAGCCCCAGCTAAAAAATAAAATCAAAATATTCAGCTCAAAAATTTAAAAATTTATTCTCAATCTCTTTCTTACACTAAAAATACTAATAATTAATTGCTATGTTAGTTTTTGAATGTTTCATGTAAATCGTATAAAATTTTACCACTTGTTGCAGACTGAGTTGTCATGGCAGCAGAAGTCATGTTACTAGATGGAGTGGTATTACCCGATGATGTTGTGTTACCGGGTGATGTTGTGTTAGAACTGGCTGTGGTTGTAACATTGTTGTTGCTGGTTGTATTGGAGCTAGGTGTTGTTGTTGCGACCGAGCTTGCATTACTGTTTGCACTAGTACTGTTGCTGGAAGCTGTCGTTCCGTTTGCTGGTGCTGTAGTGTTGCTGGCAGCAGTTGTTGGTGGGGCGCTCGTAGAGTTTCCTGATTGTAATCGAATAAGTATACAAAAATTTAAGTAATACAAACTTTCAAAAGTACTGCTAATCAGAAAAAGAGACGGAGATTCCTTGTCCTACATAAGGTTAGCCAGACAGTTCAAATGAATAAAGTATTTCATCTTGGCCCCTAAAGCGCAACGTTTATTTAGTGATAATATTGGACGTAACCTTTATCAAAATAGGCCCAATCTACCGGTAATTACTTTTATGTAACCAAGAATGGTAAACAAAGCGTACTCGTTAAAGAGACAAATTCCGTTCATTTATCTTGCATAAAGTGAATGTAACTGTGTTAATTGCCCTCTCGCCCCCATACCTGTGTCCAGAGCGCAGCCCAAAAGGTCGAACCTCATGGAGATGTGGTTATTCCAGTCCAAGGGGTTGACTCGGATACATTTGGCGATGACTGGGCAGTCAAAATTGTTAGTTACTATGGAGTTTTCATCTGTATTTCCAACAAAAATCTAAAAAGAAAACATGCTTCAAATTGTATTGGATAATGGTAATCATTAAACGTTAACGTGATTGCCACTTTTAAAATTAAGGGATACAAGAACATGATATAATCGAAAAGTAAAAGAAATTGTAGATGTACATAAAATATTTTAACATTTTCATTTAAAACAGAAAATTTACTTTTAAAAAATATTTTTTTCTCAATATCCGAAATGCCATTAGAAATGAAATTTATCTCCTAGAATTAAACGATGAAATTACCAACAACAAAATCCTTTGGAACATAAAAAGGTGCATTGCTTTCAAATCTAAGATAAACCTAGAATATTTTTTATTTCATTTTTATTCACGATAACGTTACATTACAATACTTTCCCTACACATTTCATAGATACATGTAATATACATTATCATTTAGGGTTTTGAAACCGAAAAGGATTGCTCATTTTTGTGAACACGATTAACAATCATATTTATTTCTGTGTATCATGTAACAAGATGAATTATTGATAAAATAAGACGATATTTTTCTGAGTTTTTTGAATTTTGTTTTTTAATTTTAAATAAAAATCAAACTGAATGAGACAGGGAGGTCAGCATATTAACCAACAGCTCCACCTTATATTTGTAAAGATGATTCGTTAGCTATAAACTATAATATTTAATAAAGAAAAATTCTATTAGTTTTAAGTTTAAAATTAAAATGTTTCCTTATATCCATAAACAAAATTCTTCCTCTTGTGGAGATTTATAAAGTCTAAAAATGGTCACAAGTCGGAAGAATTACCGAAATGCTAAAAGTTTACTGCTGCACGATCAGGTGGGTGAAACGTTAATATGACAAAAATGAAATTGCATATTGTTTAAAATTGCTTGTATTTACAATAATAGAACGAGTTCATATTTTCCCTCAAATTTGATTCAATTCGCTATGATTTATTGATTCAATTTACTAAATATAATGGACGACTTTCTTCTTTCAATTTTCCAAAAAGAGTCAACACATTGAATATAAGTTACTACACCTACTGAAGGAAAGACATGTTTTATTTTATGAAACCTTCTTTGCTTACAGAATGACAAAACCATAGCTTCATGCAATGCTGTTACTTGAATGCTAATTAAATTTTGAATTTGATGAATTGTTCCCTGTAATTTGAAGATTTTTGAAAGTAAAATTCCGCGGATATATAACATACAATTACTTTACCAATATTTTAAGTTTTTAACGGCTTAAAAAATTTCTTAGCTTTTTTAAAGACCTTAACTTTCCCAATGTTACTCAAAAATGTGTTGGTTATCCACTATCCGAGGTATTCATTTTAATCTTATATTAAAAACAATTAGGGGGAAATAAATTCGGATAAAAAATAGCTTAAATAACCGATATCTCATTTTCAATATTCACAGAATCACTTTTCACCTAGTTGGCGCATTTTCATTCGGTAAAGTTACAAATAAACAGTGTACAGCCAAATGGTTAACACAATATAAAGCGTAGAACCAAGCTCAACACTGACGTTAATCTGGTAATATACTGACTGTATCATTGACTGTGTGGTCTCCTATAGGATGCCAGCTGTTGGAATTGTTGCTGCAGTCCATACTGTACTGAACTCGGTACTTCTTCACCCACTGATGGCAGCAACCATTTCGTCCTTGGGTCATTATGCCTCGAATAAGACTTGGCTCAGATAGATTCACCTAAATTTACATTGAATGGAAAATAAAAATTATAAACGTTATCAACATTTGTTGTTTTCAAGACAATAATAATATGAAAATAAAAAAATATTAATAAAATGCCACTAACAGCAGTTATTGGAAAATCACCGATGTCAAATATATCAAGGAAAAAAATCTTTTTATCCTTCATGTTAATTAATACAATATTAAAAGTAAACTAGATAGAATTGTTCATTTTGATACATAAAAAGCTTTTTGGGAGTAGACACACCAAAAGGTCTCACCTGAATCCACTGGTCCACATTGAGATTCTGGGCTGACCATGCCCCGAGATGTAGAACCCCCTTGGAGTCCTTGGTCTCTGTGGTGTTGATGCGGGCCCGGGCTACTGTGTAGTCCTTGGCGTTGCTGCCCTTGTGGTAGGAGGAGGAAGCGGAGAATGCTGAATCGGGGACTGGCTTAACTCCCGACACTAGCTGCTGATTACAGATATCTAACAAACGGAAAGGGACAGACTTATTCATGATTGTCGCAATGGCTTATTTAAATTAAAATATTTTAAAGGATAAATCGGTTTTGAAAGTTACTATTTATCAATTAATCCATTTTCTAGTTTTGACAAATTTAGATAATTTACTACAGATGTTTTAATGCTTCAAACGCGTAATAAGGAAACACAGAATCGAGAGGTTTTTTTTGGAACGATATTTATCAATATGAAATATTTAAGACTATTCAAATATATCAACTAAATACAAAACCATTCTTTGATATAAAAGTTAACACTTTTAACAGTCCTAACCTTAAAACAAATGAAAAATCACCAAATTGATATTTTTATAAGAAATTAATAAAATCTTGATTACCATCTCCGATAGCAAGTGGTATGTGCCCTGAAAAATCAAAACAGTTGATTTACACAAATCACATTTTGAAAACGTATTTCATTCGTATTTTCTATATGAAATAGAGTTCGATTTGCATGTATCAATATCTTCTTTAAAATATAATTAATAAAAATAACTTCTCCATCGATGAAGGAAAAACACAAGTTTGAAAAATAAAAATCCTCTACTTCAGATACTTAAAAAAGATTTCAAAAAATCAAACTTACACAAAAGAATCAAGCCGAAAGTATACAGAAAAAATTCCATTTTGAATTATAATCAGATTTTCTACTTCTAAAGTACGTTAAGTTTATGTAAAGACACTCGACGAAGATTCAGCTATATATACGGGTATCTAAACCTAATCCCGTTGCATCCGGTGAAAAAATATCAAATGTAGCTTTGTCATACTTCGATGTAAAGATGACTCCCTCTTCATGGAAAGTGTCAAGGACAAATATCTTTTTGATTAGCACCATTTTTAGATCTCCTCGATCAAGTGTTTACTCTTGATGAGGTTGATAAAGATTTGGGTGGTTATGTTTGCCTCAGACTGGGGCTTGTTTAATCTGTCTGTTATCCTGTCTTATCTGACAAAAGTCAAAGTTAAACATATCATTTCCACGGATAAAGTAGATGTTGTCTTCTATAGCAATTAAAATAATTTGCACTACAAAAACTTGTGGATATCCTGTCAGTAAAGGATGCAGGGACACATCAATCTTTCATTATGCAATGGCTTAAGTCAAACTGTGAAGTGACTCAAAGATGAGAATTTTACAGTCGATAAGACAACTGCGTCCAGCCCATAGCAACATGGGTGTCAAATTCACATCTACAAAATTTCCACCCAATCATAGCATTCCAAACATTTATCTTGCTCCTACATTAATCCCTTTTTCACTAGGCAATGGAATGGAACCACTATATACATTTCTCGACTTTGCATCTGAATAAACAATCCACTTCAATAAAATGTATTCGTCGAATAAATACACTTTAGATAGTATTTGGTCGAATATCTATTTCTGCAAATTCTGACATTCTACAAAAACTAAAACATGAATTCACTTAATCTCATTACCGTTATTCTATTGCATGCATTTCCCACACTATCGGACCCAGTAATGGACTATTAATGATATGGGAAGTTAAGAAGTTATTTCAAGCAGTTTATATCAATTTGTCAACAGAACGACCGAGTACAAATTCCAAAGTTTTCAGTCTTCACGAGTCTAATGGAAACATCTTTGGATTCTCACTGGCTTCGAGACATCAGTATTGACATAGCCTACAACTTATATGCTATCTATATCTTTTTAGCCCGAAATACACCAACAAAAACCTACCAAAATAATGTCTCCACTTTCAAAAGGATCACTAATTGTGTTTGTAAACATTAGCCGCTACCCATTTCCTTTTTTATGACTTAATTTACCCGGTTTTCATCCTATCATAAAAGTCTTTTAAAATCAACCTTTCCAGAAAATGCAAGTGTTTTTTATTTGTAGTACCAAAACAACATTAGAAAAGGGCAATATTTGGTTTTTGTAGCTTAATTAACTCTAAAGTTTGCAATCAAAGATAAATTTAAGCAGAGAATTTATAACCAATTTTTTTTCTCCATTTTTCATTCAATCTGCAAGTCTAAAAACATATTTTACAAAAAAATAACCCCCAAGAAAATGAAAACTCCTGTTTTAAGGTATCTCACTTCTACTGAATTTTTTGGGAAACATATAACTTAAATCTGTACACAAAGTGTACTTTAAAAAGGGGTCAGTGTCCATCCCGCTGAATTATGATGACATTTTAACTGGCAAGTTTTAGCGAAATTGAAATTTCTCGCAAGTGTTTTTCAGTAAGCGGAATAGTTACCTAAATCCGTTTTAAATTACTCACAATGATCAGTTTGAATACAGAAAAGAATAAAAAATATATGTGAAAATTGCATAACTTTTTCGTTACTTTTTGATTTTTGGAAATAGCACATTTATGAATGGCAAGAATACTAGTATCAGACCTTTTCTGTATATCAATATATATATTTGCTTGATTTCACGTGGAATCCTATCAAACTCTCTTCTTTCGATTAATATATGTTAAAAAAACATAAAGCAAGCTAAAAGTGTACATGAATAAAATAATCAAAGACAATGTATATTGTATTGACATTATTGTAAAAAAAGATGCATGATTTATATTGATTTCCTCTGGAAACCTTCAGCACAAAAAAAGAAGAAAAAACTGCAACCCCCGTAAAAAAAACCCAAACCCCCCCCCCCCCCCCCCCCCAAAAAAAAACCCAACAATTTTGTTCATTAACTTTAGATAGAATCTATAATTATGAGTGCTTTGCAATAATGAAAAAATACTAATTTTTCAGTGCAAATAAATCAATACCATCTTATCTGTATCTAGTTATAAAGTAATGATCATATGTGCTATGGACTTTAAATATGATTATTGAGATAGCTTAAACAAAACATTAGAATACAACTATCACATATTGTCTTTTTGATGGTGTGACCATGTGATGGTTTTATTTGCTAGAGAAAAAAGTTACATTAAAGTAAACTTTTTATAGCTCCCAAGTCAAGTGTTTGTGATTCGACACGTCTTTTACAAAACACGACACATTATATCATGTTTTGGTGGTCTACCTAGATTGTTATGGTTAAGCAATTATGCATAAACCACATTCTTTGGTAAAGAACCCAAATGTTTAAAAATAAAATAAACTCAAACTTTGGTTCACTTTTAGACCGCATTCCTTTTTTCACATTGCAAATTATGCGGAAATAATGATTTGAAAGCTTTTTTCATGTTTGGTTAACCTTCCGCCACGTTTTTTCCCATTGAATATCAAACCATATACATGTATTGAAGTATAAATACGTAATGAATGAAAAATATTGACTATGTCGTGACAAATCTGTATTTCAGCGGTAATAAAGCGAATACAAAAAGTTTCATCGATATCTTGACATTACATATTTCCACGAAACTGGTCAAGGAGTTTCCGAGAAATTGTACAATGCACGACAGAGATAACCATTAAAGAGTGCAACGATTGACGCTGAACAATAAATTTTCATATTTCAATTAGGTTGAAAAAATTAATTGAAGTGAAATTTAATTCATTTTCGATCACATTTGATTTTATTTTTACCCTTACTTCTTAATATATCTTTATATATGTTGTATTCGTTGTATTTTATATGTTTGGATATCAAAACTTTCATGACTTCATTTGGGTAAACGTTTATAAGAAATACAACGAAAATCCTCTTGACCATACTGTTCGATTCATATCATCGCAGACATTGTAATAATTTATTTGAATTACAAAAAACATCAAATATGGTTCTTGAGAAAAATGACATAAAAGGAGTATTGTTCAGCTTGTTATTCATAAAGGAATAGCTGTCATTTGTATTTGATAAAGGTTAAAAGAAATCATTGATGGTTCATTCAAACCAATTTTACTTTTTATATAATCCTTGAAACAAACCTACCAAAAAATCTGAGTGGTATGCATTCTTTGACTAACGGATGAAAGAATGCACCCTTTGAACACATGACTCTGTTGATTGTCCTATTCTGGAGACAATAAACATACGAGTATATGTCTCCTGGCACTTCATTTCTACCATCGGGTTTGTTTACACAGGAAATGAACCGTTCCTCACAAGGTTTGCATGTTGTATTTCTTTCATGACATCTATTTTGCATATAGTCACCTAATTAAAAGAAAAATGTGTAATTAAATATCTTTAAGTGTCAACATTGATGGAAAATTTTAAATTTCTTATCAGACACTTTGTGTATACTGACATGGTGCATAAGGGACATTCCTGTTGTCACATTTTACTTTGGTGAAGTGTTGACACGTTTTTGAGGCGGTGTCATACAGCAATGGATAAGCACATTCGTGCAGATAGGTCCCCGTTATGTCATTGTATCGGCCACACTCGTAAAACTGTGCACAGCTTGCAAAGCTTGGGAAAACCAGTCCGGGATTCCGCTCACAGTAGTCATTTATAGAGCCTGCAATTGTATACAATGGCAGCTGATAGGTACTAGTAAGAAGTTTTTTAGTTTTAAATTTCATTTGATTGGCTAAACAAATGGTTTTCTACGATGTAATTGCATTGTAAAACATATTATATGAAGTTGAATATTTCAAACGAATCTACTTATTCTTTTTAAAAAGAAGCTTTTGATTTGCTAAAAATTAATGTTTAAAAATGTAATAAAATGAATGAATTTAATCATCGAATTTTTTATCAATATTTTTTATTTTATCTGTAAAACATATTTTTGAGTCAGCGGAAACTGTCCCAGTTGTCTTATAATTAAAGAATATAGGTACAAATTAAATTTATTTCTAATAATTCAAGTTAATATATTAAGTTGAGAAAATAAGACGCATAATGGAAAATGACGTTAATTTGTAAGAAATTTTTAGAGAAAAAAGGATGTAGATGTTAATATCAATGAAAGTTTATCAATATAAAAATTTGCCGGCGTTCTAAAAAATTAATGACCATAAAATGCTTTTGAAAATATTTTAGAAAAGTAAAAAATGCCTCAGCCTCAGAAGAATTCTAACTGATGACTTACAAAATGATAGAGAGTCCTTTAACACATTGCAATACGCAGTGAGACACACAAATGATAGAAAAATGTGTCAATTGTTCCTCTCAATTGTGTCTAGTTTGGAAGAAATTACAATGTACATGTATGTCATAATATGAAGGTGTTCCATACCTCCTAAATGCAGCATCAAAAGAATCCATACGTAAAGCACACGCGCCAAATATATAGTTGAATTTATTTAGCCAATTAAAAAAATGTTTAAAGTTCTTTTTTATAAAAAAGAATAAAATAACTTCGTTATAATAAGCTAAACATGTTTTGTTAATTATGTATATGAATTGTGTTGATATTGATTGTTAATGTAGTGGCTAAATGACTATTTGGTTAGTGTTAACATATATCTATAACACAACTAAAGAGTTGAAAAATAAAAATCCCATAAATGTTTAACAAGCATTATAAATTATCTTATTTTACACATACATAATATTGATGCAACACATGCTTTCATTTATACAAAGCCTCTTTATTGCCTTTAACAAAATCTACTGAATATGTATTTCTCATTTTATTTTCACATCATCCAAAAAAAAAAAACAACTCTGAAATTGTCGTCTGTTCTTCGTACATCTCACCAGTAAATTTACCTGTATTAGTCAAACACATGCGAGACTGCTGGTCAAAAATTCCCACGTGACACTGTTCCACGGCCACAGTTCTTCCATTCTCACACACCACGTACCACGGGGTGTGCTTCCTGCCAGGGTATTCATTGGCTCCATCAAGGTGAGTGCGGCAACTGACCTGGCTGCAGGCCGGACAACCAGCACCGATACACTGACTCTGAATATACTCACCTGTAATGTCACAACAAAACTGGCTTTTACTTTTAATTGGTACTTATCTATATATCTGTTCATCTTTATTTTCATTTCTTTTCGCAGAAAAAGGGACACACGTATAAAGATTTTTCACTTTGATGTTGATGACTGTAGTGTAGGGTTATACATATTCTAGTTATTTCATATACTCAGTTTGATCTACTTTTGATTGAAACAAAATTGAATGTAAATTTGATGCATTCGTCAAACCAGGCATTTAGGCGTAAAAGTGAATAGAACATTTTATTGCTTTTGCTATATTGTTTTTAAATTAATCTCAATTGTCATTAAACTATAATAGCTTTGTTATTGATTTTCCGTCAAATAGTTAAGACTATTGTGTTAAGAAATGTATGTTGTTCATGTGTTCATGCTTTTGAAAACTACAAAAAGGTTCTGCAGTTATGTTAAGAATTACTTACATGGTTCTACAGGTTCATATCGTGACCCACAGTTCACTTTACTGTAGTGTTGACAGGTGCCCGTCTCTATTTCATACAGCAGGGGATATTGGCATTCTTTTAGATATAATCCATACTCTGAATCCCTTACATTGCAGTCATAAAACTGGGCACAGTTTTTGGGGTTAGGTAGGGACCCCCTTGGGTGTATCATACAATAACTGGATACAGTATCTACAAATACAAATAAAAGTTACATTACGATGTTACTAGACTTTTAATACATAACGTGGACGCAATGTTTAAGTGATATACAATAGCTTACCTTTCATACACTCTCTGTTGTAAGGATCAAATACTCCGTTCGTACAGGATTTTACAGCGATTGTTCTATTGTCTTTACATTCAATGTAGTCTTTTTTCCACAGAGACTCCATGATTGGATTGAAACCATTTGGTAGTCCTATACAGCTAGGAAGTCTCTCAGTGCATGGCTGACAGTTCTTGTTCTTTCCAGTACACAGATTTTGCAGATATTCACCTAGCATAAGTAAAGATATGTACAATATCAAAGCAAAGTAAAGATGAGATTAAATTCTTCCTTTTGTTTTTAAATCTTAGTCCGTATGGTATACACAAGGAATATGCATGAACATATTTACAAAACAAATGAAATATCAAAGACACATACATGGGGCTCTTGGTTCTCTTCTTGTATTGCACAAAACCTTGTTGTATTCCTGACACTCCATTGTGTCTGTAGAAAACAGCTTAGGATAGGGACACTCCTTCACGTACTCCCCAATCACGTGACCAGGTCTTGACTTACTGCAGTCAATAAACTGGGCACAGTCGTAAGGATTTGGTCGGACAATATTAGGATGTGTTTTACAGATTGCATACAAAGTATCTGCAAACAATAAAATGTAAAAGAGTGTCATACGTGTAGGACATAAAATACCACAAAACCAGAGACACATTTCTAAATTCAATTTGATAAAAATGTGTTTATTGTAAAGATAAGTTTTATAAGGCAATGATTAAAAACAAGTCTACCTTGGTCACTGATTTTACACTTCCTGTCCTGGGGACTAAATATTTTCCTGTCTGGACATGACTTGATTCCCGTGGCGACTCCTTGCCTACACTCAACATATCTACTTGTAACAACCTCTCCTGGCAGAGCATTCGGACCGTCTATTTTATTTTTACATAGAGAGATGCGCTCTTTACATGGAATACAATCAGCAGTCCTGCATTCATTTAGAGCATAGTCACCTTTTTGAAATAAAAATAAAAAAGCTAATGCTTTGCAAACCTTTAATATTAATGTCAGGATCTAGTAAATGATTCCAGGGGGGGGGGGGGGGGTTGGTGCTAGAACCATTATTACGTCATAATTGATTTGATGAATCTTTTCCCGTATTTTACGGCTTTAAAGGAATTGAGTAGAAAAATAAAACAATATTTTTGACATTCTTTTTTTAATCACGGGAAAAGTAATCCCAGAACCTATGTTCAATTTGACATCATTTTAAGGAGAAGGTCAAGAGCTTGTTTAATGCCGTTTTTGGAAAGACTGTAGGCAATCTAGATATATTTCATTAGTCAAAAATGGACAAATCTCTGAGATTTGTTACTTTTGTCCTTCATATTTCATAGAAAATGGTTGTTTAAAACAATTTTTTAAACGTGTTTATCAAAAATGTACGCCCCGGTACACCCTATGAAACAAAGATATTATGAACCATCATTAAAAGAATTTTTATCTTGAATTTCATAAACCTGTAGGCACCTTTCATTTACTAGATCTCGACATTAAGAGAAGAGTAATCTTAAAGTTAATGAAATGAAGCCTACATCACTTTTACTTACATGGGGTGAGAGGTTTGTATCGACCATCACAAGAAACAGATTGATAACTGGCACACTGCATGGAATTTTTGTCAAAGAGCTGCGGATATGTACATTCATGAAGGAATCCCCTTAGTGTTGAATCTTTCATGCGACAATCAAAATACTGTGCACAGTTATCAGAATATGGAGCTAGTGCGGAAGGGTGGAATTTACAGTAGCGGTCAATGTTATCTGAAACATCAAAACATTCAATGCATGTAAAATAACCATTTAAGATTTATTCCATTTTCTATCTCAATATACTTGAAAACGCAAATATTGTTTTAAAATCATTTAGTGATTATCTTTCATATATCGAAATTAATGACCAATACACAGATATCTGGGTGATTTGTGATAAACATTTCTCAAAAATCTTGAGTAATCGACTGACTTTAGAAGTTAAACCATGCAATAATACATATACACTTGAATTTTAATCTTATAACCTTTGAGTATTTATTATTGCATTTATTCATTGTGTATATTAAATGAAGTATAACAATTTCCAATAATATTTGAACTCTTCATTTACTTTTGTCTAGCTCTGCCACACAGTCCTTAATATTAGGATCGAACACTCCCCTTCCGCAGTTGCCAATGTTTACAGTTCGGTTCAGAAAACATTCTATAAACCAGGGTGTCCAGAGTCGACCTGGGAACTCCTGTTCTCCGTTTGGAAGGCCAACACAGCTTGGGAGCCTGGACAGACATGGTAAACAGGTGCCATCATTGTCTGTGCATTGATTTTGTTTATACTCACCTGCAAAATTCATTAAACGCATTTTCTTGTATTCATCAAATATAAAAATATTATAAATATGAAGTTTCATAAAACGTGGTGTAATTTCGATAGCGTTAAAATTTTATTTCAATTTAAAAAACGTTTATAGAACTTACACGGACTTTGTGGTTCATATCTTACACCACACTGGACAGACTCAAAGTTGACGCAAGCTCTCCTAATAATTGAGAACAGGGAAGGATACTGACATTCCTGGGATAGAGGGTTCATCAAGCCCGTGGAACAGTTATAAAACCGTGCACAATTTGACGGATCTGGGATTAATCCATGTCTGATATTTCCACAAATACCACCTTGTGTGACTAAAAGGAGACAGTAATTCAAAGTTAAAAAAACTTCAATTGTTTTGGTAATACAAAAACCACCATAGAATACCTGAGAGTTCTTGCTAACTTTAATTATACCTCCATAACCTAGTCATACACCTTTTTTCTACAGATATTTCAAATTTGATTGAGATTTACTGGTTAGCCTCACTTGTTTTGCAAGGATTATTCAATACTCACATGGTGTTGTCCCTGGCTGCAGACACGTTCTAGAAGCTTTGTCAAAGTATCCAGTTGGACATGTTTTTACCGCTAGCGTCCTATTTCTGTCACAAACAATATAGTTGGGAGATTGTTTTCTGCCAGGGTAGGCATTAGCCCCATCTGGTAATGTAATGCAGCTTGGAAGTCTCGATGGACAAGGGAGGCAACTGCTGTCTCCAATGGAACACTGGTTTTTGAGATATTGACCTTTGGCAGAGAAAATGGAATTATTCAAATTTTGTTTTAACCCAAAACTGTCAAGCTTATGATCTTAGCATGTGAGGATCATTTCTTTATGTTTCACCTATAGATATTTTATTTTATACAGTATATGACATCTTATAAGGATAAAGTTTCACACTGAACAGATGTATTATAACTATTACTCTTGTACAATAAACAGCTCTTACAAGGTGCCATAGGCTCTGTTCGAGTCCCACAAGACGTTTGATGAAAATCTTCACATTGCAATGTAGCCAGAGAAAAGAGCTGGGGATATGGGCATTCATGGAGGTATGGTTTATATATTGAGTCTTTCATGGAGCAATCATAGTACTGCGCACAGTTTATCCAGCTTGGTATACGCAGGGTCGGGTGATATTGGCAAAACTCATCAATATTTTCTGAATTGGATAAAACAAATTTATATTCATTTACAAAAAATATTTTTCATTATGTTTCTAAAAAAGTGTTAACAAAGAAGTGTACTTAAATTTTTCCACAAAAGAACCGATAAGTCAAAATAGATTTAATTGTTCAAACATTAAGATACCTGAATGTATTTTTTCTACACATTTCTTTGCATTTGGGTCAAAGTATCCTTTACAATTTAGAACATTTATTGTTCGGTTTTTGTAGCACTGGAAATATCTAGAGGACCACTGCATTTGGAATCCATGGTAACCATTTGACAGGCCCACACAGCTTGGGAGGCGCTCAGAACATGGTATACAACTAGGACCCTTGCTCTTACACACATTTTGTTTGTACGAGCCTGCAAAACCGTTCATGATGCTTACAAATATATTCGCCAGTTTAAATAATGCAATTTAATAAAAATGATATCATTGATATTACCAATCAAACAAATAAATCTATTGTTGATGCAAATTTAAAATAGGTCTCTGAGAAGTAAATACATTATGATTCAAATGAAATAAAAAGTATTTTACTGGAAAACTAAATTAAGTAAATTTTGCACTAAACCAGTTCATAACTCTTCTTAAAAAATTGTGAGCTGTTCAAAACTAATACTGATTATATTTGTGGATAAATCTTACATGGAGCCTGTGGTTCAGTAGCACTTCCACACTCAACATCCGTAAAAGTCTGACACTTTCTGTTTCTAGCAGAGAAGAGGTCTGGGTACCTACACTCCAACACATAACTCTCTGGATTTTTGGTACAATCAATGTATTGAGCACAATTGATGCTATTCCCAACCACAGCCATAGAATTAGTTTTACAGAATTCAGACACATATGCTAAAATTGAACAAGAAGAATCATATTTTACAATACTTCAACATATCTAACTTTTAAAACTATAATATAAACACGAAGGGATTCAAGAATCTGTGAACTCACTTGGAGATATTCTGTCCACACAGGTACGTAGATATGGATTGAAATAACCATCAGGGCACTCCAATATATCAATGGTTCTATTTAATAAACATCTGAGGTATTTCCTTGACCAGAAGTTCCCAGAAATAGGATTTAACCCATCTGGTAATCCAATACAGCTTGGTAATCTGATTGGACAAGGGATGCAACTTTGGTCGGACATCGGGCAGGTGTTTCTCACATACTCACCTTTTTAAAAGCACAGTACATTTAAATCCAAGAAAACACACTCATTATCAAAATAATCAATATACTTTGTTATCTCGAACAAGATGGGGCTGCTGAAAAACTTTGAGATATCCGAGTATTCGAGATATCGAGGATAAATTTCTTTAAAAATAGGTGGTTGGGACTTAAAAATCACTTCGACTTATCCATTGTATTCGAGATATCGGTGTTCGAGATATCGAAGTTCAACTGTAGTTTAAAATACTATTATGAAAATGTATTTTTTTCTATTAAATTTAAAGAAAATCTAATATTCAATCTATTTCTATTAACAAACAAATATATATCTTGATATTCTTGTTTTGTTTTAAAAGTGTATCATTACTTACATGGTGCTTGAGGCTCATGCCTTGATATACAGTTAACGTCTGTAAATTCCTCGCATTTCTTAGTAATTGTGGAGAATAACTCTGGATATCTACACTCTTGAATGTATTTTCCGATAGTTGAGTCTCTGTTTGAGCAATTGTAGTACCAACCACAGTTTCCTGGATGTTTCACAATGGCAGTAGGGTTATCGATGCAATATTGATCGATTTTATCTGTCAATATAAAATTTTGTTTGAGGTACATTTCTTTTTCTAAAATAACTTCTCCCCCCAAACACCTCTCCCAAAACCAAACACAATAAAAAAAGAGACAAAAAGTAACGATATAATTCAGTTTGATGATTCATTTACGTCCTCATACAAACAGATGCGTCATATTCGTGATACATATTTTTTAATTTGTTTACTTACCGACCACTACAGGGGTAGTGCATATTCTCTTATGTGGATCAAATACACCTTTCTCGCACGTGTTTTCTGCGATGGTTCTGTTTAACAAACAGGTGATATAGGACGATGTCCAGGTAAGTCCAGACACCGCATTATCCCCATCTGGCAAACCGATACAAGAGTGATGCACCTCATGACACGGTCTACAGGATTTGTCGATATTGTAGCAATGGTATTGGCTGTATTCACCTGCAAAATTATTATTATTTTATACTTAAATTCTAAAGTTTTAAACAATATAACGATCCAAAATTTGAAAAAAGACTGAATCCTGTCACTTATTTCTTGATTATCAATTTTCATCCCCCAATACATGTGTTCTCGTACTTAACAGCTTGCTTTTAAACAAGCTTAAAACTTACAGGGTGCCTGAGGAACTATTCTAGAATCAACCGGTACAGTTCTAAAGTCCTGACATGAGTGGGTCTCAGTGGAGAACAGCTGAGGATATGGACATTCTTGAATGTAGTGAGAGATGTTTGGATTGGGATCCGAACAGTTGATAAAATGGGCAGCATTTAGACTGTCAGCAGATATTGCATTTTTGTTTGCAGAGCAAAATGATATCACATCCCCTATAAAATGAAAGCAAATAACATATATTAATATTCAAAAACATAAAATCTCCTGATATTTGGTTAATTTGAATATTTTTGAAAACATACCTGGATGTATTTGAGTAACACATAATCTCTGAACAGGGTGGAACCAACCATTTGTACATCTATGTACAGTATATGTCCTATTATTCAAGCAGTCTACATAATATGGGGACCACACTCTTCCAGAGAATGAGTTCTTGCCATTTGGAAGACCTACACAGCTAGGTAGGCGATCAGAACATGGTAGACAAGAACTATTATAGGACGCACACAGGTTTTGTTGATATTCACCTACAACATAAAACGCACCTTCAAGCTTAGAGAAAGTCAATGTGATTGTTATGACAATATTTGAACAAAAGACATATTTGAAATTTTGTCTTTATCCTTATCCTGATTCACATTTAACTTACATGGAGCTTTAGGTTCTGGTCTGTCAACACAATGTACCAATCTATAGTCCATGCATGTTCCATTGCTAGAAGAAAATAGGTCTGGGTACTGACACTCAGACAACGGTACTGTTCCTTCCAACATGTCTGAGCACCTGTAGTATCTAGCACAATTGTTATGGTATGGGATCAGTAGTGAAGGATTTGCTTTGCAAATGGCAGCGATTTGATCTACAATAAATTATAGCAGAAAAAGGATAATTATAAATATATTAATAATAAAAAGGAGTTATTGTTTTCCAAAATATAACAATTCAATACTGAATATCATTCAACAGAATTGCTTTATTTGTTTGACTTTACATTTGATGAATAACATTTTGTTAACAGGATTTACCCTTTACAACTCACCTTCTCAATACCGGTGTACATGTAGGTAAAATGTAAAAAGGAAAAATATCGTTTTATAGAAAATGACATACACATCTTTATAAGACAATTTACCTGACAGACAAAAGACTCAAACTACTGACATACCTGTTTTATCTGCAGTCACACAATGCCTGTGATGAGGATCAAATATTTGTCCATGCTGACATTTTGTTATCTCAATAGTCCTGTTTCGGTCACAGACTATGTACCATGCAGTCCATAGTCTCTGTGGATACACTTGGGGACCATCTGGAGTTCCTAAGCAACTTGGTAGTCTCTCGGGACAGGGAATACAACTTGGCGAATTGACTTTGCACATATTTTGATTGTATTGGCCTAATAAAGAATAAAGGGTCAGGTTTACTTCGGCCTGTATCATACTAAACAGTATAGAAAGATGACCAACATCTGATCAAAAGTTTCAACGATTATTTTTTTTCCATTTTGAAAGTTTAAAATGCTTTGTGTTCATTACTTTCAAAATTCACCAAATCTACGATGTCAGTTGTCGAGATACGCTTGTTCCATTTAATTGTTCCTCAAATAAATATGACAAAATGACAATCTAGTTTTAAAGTACCAAGTGTAGTTGACCCTTTTTCAATCTTATGATAAACTAATTTAATTGATAAAACTTTTGAATTTATTTACTTACATGGTGCCATTGGTTCCTTCTTTCCACGACAGTTTACAGAGTAGAACGGCTGGCATTTCATTGACTGAGTAGAAAAAAGTTGGGGGTAAACGCACTCCTGTGCCAGTAATGATTTGGATGACCGTAACTGTTTGCAGTCAAAGAATTGTGCACAATTATTCGGATGAGACACAACAGCTTGCGAATGGACACCACAAAACTCCATTATGTAATCTGTTACAAAAAAACGGTTATATGAAATCTCTGTTTTTTTAAAACTGCAATCACAAAAGTTAGAAAGGAATCTATAGATTTATCAGTGCAGAAACGAAGGAAAAGAAAATATCTTACTCAATGAAATCCACCTGACACAAATACGTAGGTATGGATTAAAATATCCATTTGCACATTTGTTGATTTCTACTGTTCTATTATGATAGCAAACAATATAGTCTGCCCACCAACGTCTACTAGGAAACTCGTGCTTTCCATCGAAAAGTCCAATACATGATGGAAGTCTATCTGGACAAGGAACTGTGCTTCTTTGAAGAGATAAAGATGGTTCCCTGTTTACAATGTATTCACCTGTACATGCGAAAAAAAAATATCAAATTGGTAAAAAATTTCATCAGGAATAAAACAAAAACACCAATCCCTCGGATGTGGCAAAATTCCTACAGATCAAGTTCAACAACATTCACATGTATACCAATATCATTATGGATTAGATCACTGTGCAATATGCATACACTATAAAGCATAAATCCAAACTAATTGTGGCATAAAAAGTATGGTAGAAAGGCGACACAAAATGAGTCACTTCGAAATGAAACTATGAAAAAGCTTTTAGGCGTTAAAGTGTTTTAGAATTAACGTGAACTTACATGGAGCTTGTGGTTCAAATCGATTTTGACAGACCGTTGAGTTGAAATTCTGACAAGAGTTTGTGATCTTTGAGAAGAGATTCGGGTATGGACACTCCATCAAATACCCTCCCAGCTTGGTATTCTTTTGTGAGCAGTTGTAGTATTGAGCGCAATTACCAGGGTGTGCTACAATGCTGCCAGGGTTAGCTTGGCAATATCTGTCTCCTATTACAACAGAAACATCAATTGAAATATACATACTAGAAAAACATTTTGATAGTTAAATGAAAACATTTGAAAGAAAAAAAATCTTACCTGGTCGTACGTGATCATCACATAGCCTTTTCATTGGATTGAACACACCCTGCTTACATGTGTTGACTTCAATGGTTCTGTTCCTGTAACACAAGATGTATTTATCTGTCCATTGAGCGCCAGTCACAGAATTCAAACCATCAGGTAGCCCCACACAACTTGGAAGCCGTGTTGGGCATGGAACACAGTTCTTATCCTTGTTGCTGCACAAATTTTGTCTGTATTCACCTGTTCGAGAAAAAAAAAGATATACACTAAATATCAAAAGCGTTGCAAATGTACGAGAATGGATCCATATTAATTTTTAACTTACATGGTCCTTTTGGTTCAGGTCTTGATTTACAATTTACAGCCGTAAAGTTCGAACAGATTTGTTTCTCCGTTGAGTAAAGCATTGGATATGAACATTCATCTAAGTACCCGCCAAATCTAGACTGGCGATGCGAACAGTTAAAGAACTGAGCACAATTCCATGGATGTGCAACAACAGCTGTTGGGTGGGCACGGCAATAAGATATCACATCAACTAAAAACGAAGAAATATAAAGTATTAAAAGAAACTGAATTCTGCATCATATGTTCGAAGTTTTTTTCGTTACTTTGATTTCGCTTTTCGATTATGATAACAAAGAGTCATCTTTATCGTGAGACTATCAAACTAATGATTTGGAAATCCTGTTATAATTTCCAAATGGTGCAAAATAAATTGAAAAAATTGAAAACCTTTGTTTTGTTTAAATATAGATTATGTGTGCAAAATCTAACCTGGATCAACATAGCTAGAGCATCGACGAGTCCTGGGATTGAAATATCCATTATCACAGGACACAACTTCAATAGTTCTATTATGAAAGCACATTATATAATCCCGACCCCACAGGTGACTTGGATGGGGAAACTTTCCATCACTAAGTCCTAAGCAGCTTGGGAAGCGAGTTGGACAAGGTTGGCAATTTGGATCACTGAGCAAACACAAGTTTTGCTTGTATTCGCCTGAAAATAAAAGTTTCGTTGATTTAATTAAAAGAGAGGCATACAAAATTATTAAATCTATTTCTTATCTACTGAGCATATTTCGTTGATTGATTGTTAAGTCCAAGAAATATGGATACCAGTTGACCA
This sequence comes from Magallana angulata, assembly GCF_025612915.1. Taxonomy (NCBI): domain Eukaryota; kingdom Metazoa; phylum Mollusca; class Bivalvia; order Ostreida; family Ostreidae; genus Magallana; species Magallana angulata. The sequence goes on along the minus strand of NC_069117.1, from coordinate 24,680,362 downwards.
TTTAGATTCTATTAAATAATCATACTTAAAATGATAAAAGTAAAACGATATCACAAGGTAAAAACTAAAATCGGCTGGTTATTTTTAATCACTGACAATAATATTCTAAATACCAACATTATATTTAGAAAAAAATGGAGCTAGAAGAATTGAGATTAAAAAGAACACCTACCACTGTTGACAGAGTATTGTACCTTCATTAATAGTTCACAATGGTATTATTTTTAACGTTTTAACAAACATCAAGAAAACTTTGTATTGTGTCCGATTTAAAGTGATCTGCCAGACATTAGCATTTAAATCAAAATAATGATCTTACAGGGAGTCTGTGGTTCATGTCTTGTTCCACATGTAACCGTCATAAAATCATCACATCTGAGTGTCCTTGGCGAAAAAAGGTCCGGATATTTACACTCTTGTAGCAGCGTTCCCTCTCCTGATGTAAGAGCTGTACAGTTGTAGTACTGAGCGCAGTTTATTGGATGAGGCTGTATACTTTGTGGGTTAACCTTGCAAAACTGTTCCCACTCATCTGAAAACAATTACAGGATAATACATTTTCACTCGAAGGAAAGGAAGGAATGGAAAAAAAAAACCAGTTAACGAATTAACTCAAAAGACATTTTGTGAAGCAATATTTGTTCTGTTAATACACCAATATACATACTGTTTAAAAAAGTTTAAATGATAATTAAACAATTACAATATTATATGACTTCCTAATATTTTATAATACACAATTCGAAAATATAAATAATTATTAAAATTAAATGAAGCTCACTGTAACCTTAATATAAGAATAAGAAGATATAAGGAGGCTTATACATGTATAGTGATATCACTAAACATAGCATTGTATTTCTTTAAAAGAAGATTTGTTAACATTTTCCTAATATATTTCTATGCTGAGCGTTGAACCCCCCTGAGGCCCTATTATTAGTCTGGGGATCATCTTTTTTTTTACAAGTTACAATCTACACTATCATAGAATGTTTGCATAAAAATATAACACTTGCTAGGATTGTAGTTCTTAAGTACATATTTGGATATTTTCCCTAAATATTTGAATGTTGAACTTTAAAGCGCTCTTGGGGCCTTAGTTTTGGTATGGGGTCATGGTTTGACCAATTTAGGATCTACACTATTCAGAATGCTTGCATAGTAAACACAAATTGTAGCAGTGTAGTTCTTGAAAAGATATATTTATAGACATATTCCTAAAATGTTTCTCTGTTAAACTTTGAACTCCTCTTTGGGTCGCAATAGGTTTTGGGGGACATCGTTTTAACAATCTAGAATCTTTACTACCTGAGGAAACAAACTATAATAAACTAAACATTTGTATGGTATGAGCTAAAAAGGTACTCAAAAATAATAGATCATTCGCTATCAAATACTTTCACTTAGAATATCCATTTAGTAAGAAATGACATACTTCCTATGACGGATGAAGTACAAATATTCTTCTTCACATCAAATATTGTGTTTGGAGGGCACTGAGTAACCTCAATTGTTCTGTTTTGTGAGCATTTGATGTACCACCGTGTGTATTCCCTAGTTGGGAAGATGTTGTAGCCGTCTGGTAGGCCCTCACAACTCGGTAGCCTCTCCTTACAAGGAACACAGCTAGGATCATTGGAAGAACACTTGTTCTGGTCGTACTGGCCTGCACACAAACGTTAACATTTATAGAAACACCGTCATTTAAAAGTGCATGAGAAGGGCCTTTTTATCGTAAAAAAAGATCTTTTTAGCAAAATAATTACTGCTCGACATTTATGATCTATAATGTTTCCTAACTTGTTATGCTTCTTTTTTATCAAATTGCTGAGAGAAGAAAATGGTTTTCCCTGTGTGTATTGGAATGAAAGCCTTTGTCACGTATATACATTGTATTTACCTCGATGAAATTATCAAAAAGGCAACTTATGTTAACTTACAAGGGGCTACTTGCTCTGGACGTGAACCACAGAATACCATAGAAAATTGTTCACATTTGTTGGTAGTCTGTGAAAACAAATAAGGATAAGGGCATTCCTCAACAGGGTTGTCATTTCCTTTACAGTTGTAATATTTAGCACAGTTGTCAGGGTTAGGCAAAATGGCGTCCGAATGGTATTTACAATATTCAATGACATCAACTTCAAGAGAAAACATATAAAGTTCAAATAACAATGTTTCAATCATAAGATAATATGATTTCCTAATATTTCATCATTTGCAAATCATCTATATCCTGAACTAAAATAAACACTTGCATGTAATGCGTTATGGATTGTTTTATTGGCAAAAATATTGAGAAGTTTTAACTTATGCGCTGATCTTCCATTGTATAGTCAAATATTTGTCAATGTAAACTGCAAATCCTACTCTTACAGCTATTAAAACCATAAATCTATATTAAAGAAAAGTAAGCACAATATAGGAAATCAAATATATGAAAAGTCTGACCTGAATTTACATAGACTTCACACTGTCTGGTTCTGGTATTAAAGTAACCACTGGTACACTGTTCCACCACAAGTGTTCTGTTATTGAAGCATCTGATATAACTATTTGACCAAGGTGCTCTAGGATCGGCATGAACACCATTTGGCAAACCAGCACAACTAGGCAATCTTTCGGGACATGGTTTACAAGAAACATCTCCCTTAAGACAAACGTTTTGCTGATATTCACAGGGTTTCATTGGGATCTTTCTACCATTACATTCTACTTCATCAAAGTTTTTACAAGTTCTTGAAGAAATGTCATAGAGTTTAGGATAGGGACACTCCAGTTTGTGTTCACCAAACCTTGTTGTGCCAGTGGAGCAGTTAACATACAAAGCACAGTTCAATGGGTCAGCTACTATATCTGTCGGCTGGTAGTGACAATAATCTAGAACATAATCTGAAATTTTATAAAAAATCTGAAATTAGTGCTATATAACATTCACATGTAGTTACACATTATCATCACATAACAGCGTATATTATCTAAAACAATATAAAAACACTCTTAAACAAGACCAAAAAACACATTTATTATCTTTTTAATTTGTATTAACTTACGCTTACTTTGTTCAATATATTTCACACAGGCCCCAGTAAAAGGGTTAAAGACCCATCCCAAAGAACAACTAGTTATCTGAATTGTTCGGTTCATCTGGCACTCCATGAATTTATCTGTCCATCTGTAATTTAACATCGGCTGGTATCCATTTGGATGTCCGACACAGCTGGGTAATCGATTTGGACATGGCCGGCAAGAAGGGTCATTTTGATCGCACTTATTTTGATCGTATTCACCTTAAAATATATAATTTTTTTTACGATAAGTTTATGTTTTAAAACTAAATTCATTACAAATCAAATATCGATCAATATTTTACGTAAACTCACATGGAGCCTGTGGTTCAGGTCGGTTATCACATGCAACTGAGGTAAATGTTTCGCATTTCAAAGTTGTCCTAGAAAATAATTTTGGGTATTCACATTCTTGCACTTGATTGCTAGACAAGCGTTTATGTGGATGTGAACAATTGTAGTACTGGGCACAATTTTCTTCTTTGGCCACCACATCACCAGGATGAGTTTTACAATAATCTGGAGCAACATCTGTAAAATGTAGCCAAATTAATGCATCGGTATTATCTTTTTCTTCGATAATCACTCAATTAGCTGTGAAAACGATGTTTTCTATTAAGAACTTTGATATCGAAATTCCAATATTTATACATACCATGACCTATTTTTGACTGACAAACATTGTTCACAGGATGAAAATACCCATGTAAACATTTCGAAATCATGATTGTTCTATTCTTATAGCATGTGATGAACAGGGGTTCCCAAAGATGCCCAATGAAGCTGTGATTTCCATCCGATTTACCAACACAAGATGGTAGCCTCAGTGGACAAAGCTCACAATTAGATGAGGACATTGGACATAGATTCTGATCGTATTCACCTATAAAAAATACACAATTCATAATATTTGAATTCTGAACGATATTTCATATTTTCATAAAAAAACCTCTATATATGTCCTCACAAATCATCTAAATACAATGCCATTTGTTCTCTTGATAACTATTATTACAATATCGTTTATCTTAGATAGTCTTTGATTTAGATATTGTAAGTGTATTTCTTTGACAACATTTTTTGCTGTGAAAGGCTTGATAAATTGATTTTAAGAAATGGCTCGAAAAAAATGAACTTGATGCGTTGATTGTTATCTATATTCAAGAGTGCGGAATAAGAGGGCACACCAATGCCTGTAATTTTTTAAATTGTTTAAAATACATAATCAGAATTACATTGAAAAACTTTGATTATACACAGAAAGTGATAGGTAATTGTACAAAAATTCCCAAAGTTTTTAATAAGATGTTATGACTCACAAGGTGCCTGTGGCTCTTTTCTTCTTCCACAATTTACTTCGGTGAAGTTCTGACATGAGAGGCTTTGAAGTGAAAAAAGTTTAGGGTATTTACACTCCTTATATATTCCTGGTTCTGAACAGTTGAAAAATTTAGCACAATCTTCTAAATCGGGCAACACTGCTTGAGGGTGGACGGAACAGTAATCAGGGGCATCAACTAGTAAAAATAAAAATAAGAGGATGGAAACATTCAAATTGCACTTTAAATTTTTATTGATTCTTATTTCATATACATGTATAGTTATTCGTACAATATCAATATCCCTTATACTTGATATTTTCCTATTATTTCTTAGCAATGCCTTTTAAGCAATAATCAGAACAAAACGAAACTAACAGAAAGACGTAAATAAATGGTAAACAAAAACAAGGGATTAGTGGAAGTAGAGAAAAAAGTTTGAAGAACATTTACCCTAATACAAGCAAGGAATTAGTGGAAGTAGAGAAAAAATTTTGAAGAACATTTACCCTAATACTTGTAACAAATCATATATCTTGAAGTAATATAAATTGAAGGTTTCAAAAATAAATGTTATAAATAAATATATGTACCTTTATTGACAACCATTTTGCATACTCTTTCTCTAGGGTGAAAGTATTCACCATTTTTGCATTGACCGACATGCAATGTACGATTCTTGTAACACGTAATAAATTGAGAGCCCCACAACTGCGATATGTGTGGATTAGGTCCGTCTGGTAAACCAATGCAGCTAGGCAAACGAGTCGGACAAGGTTGACAACCAGATTCTCCCCTTAGACACAAATTCTGTTGGTATTCACCTGTTAATTAAGCCATACGTTGTTTGACAAATATGAAACGTTGTCTTTAAGATTATATGAAGTCTCTGCATATAGCTTTTCCAGGACATTTTTTGCTAAAGAAATGCAATGTTATAAACGGTTGCGGATTTTTCACTTACATGGAGCTTGAGGTTCATTTTTAGGAATACATTGTACCGATTCAAACTTCTGACAGCTGAGTGAAGCTGCAGAAAACAAGTCTGGGTAAACACATTCCTGGATGTATTGACCGTATCTCGAGTGAGCGGCAGAGCAGTTTACAAACTGAGCACAGTTGGTAGGGTGTGGCTTTATTGCTTTTGGATTGGCTTTGCAATAGGCATTGATGTTACCTAAAGTAAAAAAGTAAATTTGGATTGAGATCGATTTCACAAATATAATTAAATCTTTACAATTAATTATCAATCTATTTTTAATTTTTGTCAAGGATAAAGCAATTGGTACCCTTACTTTGGTCAATTTTATTGATACATTGATGCGTTTCAGGATTAAAGATGGCATTATGTGGGCATTGGCGAACATCAATGGTTCTATTCTGAAGACACACAACATAAGAGCTGGTCCACTCCTGTCCAGTGAATGGCTGTGGTCCATCTCCAAGTCCCACACAACTCGGTAGTCTTTCAGGGCACGGCGAGCAGGACGTGTCATCGGATTTGCACACATTTTGCTTATATTCACCTATTAAAACACGTAGCATCATCAAATGATGAACTCAGCAAAATCATGCATATCAACATAACATGATCATTATTTTATTAGGAAAAATGTTGATTAAAGTATCACTTACAGGGAGCCATCGGTTCAGGTCTGAGTTTACACACAACAGCTTGGAAATTTTCACATTTTAATGTCACATCAGAAAACAAATCTGGGTATACACATTCATGAATGAAATCGTCGATTTTTGAGTTCTTGTGGGAACAGTTGATGTAATGTGCACAATTTTCCAAATCCTGTACCAGAGCTAATGGATTAGCCTGGCAAAATTTGTCTACGTCTCCTTAACAGATGAAATAAATATATTAAACATTTTTGTTCAATTCATATATTATGCAAAACCCTGTTTGTATGATAAATCTGCATGTAAATTAAATTCTTATGATAAATAAGATTTGAAAAAAAATCATTAATTTTCGTCAGAAGAAAGATTTCTCTTCTAAGGAAAATATAGCACATCAATTTTTGTACAGGACGACAGTAATTCAGTGTTGTGTCATTTAAGGCTTCTTTACGGCTTTTCCAATAAAAATATGGCTAAAAGAACTTTAAAAACCATGATATTTTTGTCATTTTAGTAGAAAATAATATTTTTCGTAAAAAAAAAATTCAGCATCAAAATTTCAGCTCATATTGCTTTAAGAAAAATAAATTATTTTTATTGACTTTTGAACATATACCTTTTCCTACATCGGTTAAGCATTTCTTTTGAACAGGGTGAAAATACTGATGATTTCCTTTGCAGGTAGATTCATCTATGGTTCTGTTTTTAAAGCAAATAATATACTCTGCTGACCACTGTCTACCAGGGAAATAATGTGGACCATCAGATAACCCAACACAGCTGGGCAAACGCTCCGGACAGGGAACACAACTTGTGTCTTTTGGTTGACATAAATTCTGTTCATACTGACCTTTTTAAAAAAAAGGAAAAAAGAAACTGCAAGACATTGTAATATAAAGACGATTTCCATTTATCTTTATGGTTTTTTAAAACCACAGCAGAAGATAAACAAAAATTATGTCAAATTTTTACATATAACTATATATCTAGTAGCTTACAAGGGGCCATGGGTTCTGGTCTGATGTGACATTTGACTGATATGAAAGCCTGACATGATCTAGAAACGGCAGAAAATAGATCGGGGTAGGAACACTCCAAAGACCCGACATGTCTCCCAGGTGACAACTGACTACAGTTGTAAAAGCGATTACAGCTGCTTATGTCCTCTATAACACTGTCTGGATTTGCTTGGCAGTAAGATGGAACATCAACTGTCAAATTGTATGAGTTAATTTCAAAAATATGATATATCAGAGTATTTAATTGAATATTTTTCTTTTTATTAAACCGCCGATTTCGCAATATCCATCCTAAATATCAAAATTCACTTAAAGTTGAAGTAGACATTACCTTTTGGAACATCAATTAGACATTGTTTTTTGATTGGGTGAAAGTATCCATTTGTACACTGTTGCAACAAAATCGTTCTATTAAGGAAGCACGTTATAAATTGTGGTTTCCATAATCTTCCAGTAAATGGTTGGTCTCCGTCTGGAACGCCTACACAGCTTGGAAGTCTCTTGGGACACGGTGGACAGGTTCCGTCTCCTTTACGGCACAAATTTTGAGTATAATCACCTGAATAATACAAATAACAGATTGCATAATATATGAATTCCGAGCAATTATCATTAAGAAATCTTTCGGACAGTAAAGAATATTTAAATGGTTTATTTTGTTATAAAAGGGAACGCATTTACAAAATAAACATCAGGTATGGATGATTAAAAGATTTGTATGATAAATAGATTATGACTAAAACAAGCATCCGTTGTACACAATGAAACGTTGGTAATGTGTTATTATAGAGAATTACATGCATTTAGAAGTACCACGATGATATTTCAACGTTTTGCGCGCAAGAATAAACGATTTCTTTAGATAATGCATATTCAGAATAACAAGATTCTTACAGGGAGCCTGGGGTTCCGGTCGAGAGTCACATTTCACAGAGGTAAAGTTGACACATTTCTTTTCCTTAGTGGAGTACAAATCTGGGTATCGGCATTCAACATGGGCGCCTCCATAATCAGAACAGTTGAAATATTTGGCACATGTCTTAAGATCTGGCAATATTGCTGTTTTGTGCACCATACAGTAGCTTGGAACGTCAACTGTGAGTCAAACAATTATTGTTAGACTCAGGGCATTGGTTGTTTTATTTTTCATAAAAATATACTTGTAATATTATACAACAACGCAAGCACATAAATTACATTGTTCAGTTCGTTCATCATTGATTTAAAATCAGTCGGTAGTGTTGCCAAATGACTAAAATGTTATTTATTAGTTATATAACATACGCATAGAATTATAACTCAAATTATAAATCTTCCTCAACATATTGCTTTGAAATTTGATAATATAGGAGCATAAACGTTTTCTTTTCCGTTTTTTTGTAAGCGGCTATGCACAAAAATGATGCCCCAACAGAGTGAAATACTTACTCATTTCCACAGCTTTCTGGCATCTCTTTGTTCGTGGATTAAAGTAAAAACCATCTTCACATTCAGTGATGCTTATGGTTCTATTTTTATAGCAAATAATGAAATCTCTCTGCCATAACCTATTGGGAAACTCGTGCTCTCCATCATCGATGCCTATACATGGCGGTAAGCGATTGGGACACAGTTGACAATTATTGTCAGATGACTTACAAAGGTTTTGTTCATATTGACCTGTAAAACAATTTATTAAATGTAAAACTTAACCAAATTTGAATTGAAGATTAGCTGAAATAGCATTTCATTTAATTTAATTATTTAACACAAACATCAGCAATCCAACAATAAACAACGTGATCACTTTAATGTTTATGAAAAAAATTTTTTAATCAAAACAAATACAATTTTGTTTATTTACATTCCAATTTACATTTATAAGAAATTGATGTTGATATATTCACACATTTTAAATTCATGACGATGACTATGCTACTGCTTAAATCAGAAGGATATGAAACCATTGCAATAAATTCATCTTCGTGTAACAGGTATCATACATAATAAGTAAAAAATGCCAAAACATACAAAAGGATGACTGTGTTCTTTATATTATATATGTTTGATAAAAATACTAAAGGATGACTGTGTTCTTCATATTTTATTTGTTCAATTTTCTTTGGAATACAAACTAGAATTATTATTCTTAAAATAATTGAAAAAATTAAGACTTACAAGACAAATAATGTACTTACAAGGAGCTTGAGGCTCTGGTCGGTTTTCGCATTGCACATTCTCAAAGTGTTTACATTGCCTGGAACTGCTTTCGAATAAAGCCGGGTAGGTACATTCCATTCTAAAGACTCCTATCGAATTTGGTGTTCTAGACCTTAGCATGATGGTGTCTTCAATGGAACAATTGAAGTACTGACCACAGTTGAAAGGGTCTGGTAAAACATCATCAGGATGAGCCTTACAATAATCCGGTACATCAACTACAAAATTAAGAAAAAACACCACTTGTAAACAGTTTGGAAATGGAATTGGAATCAATTTGCGTCAGACTTTTTTTTAATGACGACCGGTAAAACATGCAAATAAAGAAAAACTACAAATATAAAACAATTGCGCATAGTAGGTAATATTATTAAAATGTTTATTTCATTATTTCACCTGGATCTACTGCTTGCAGACAAACTCGACGCCTAGGATGGAAATATTCTCCCTTTGGACATTCACTCGTTCCCATAGTCCGATTTTGGTAGCAGATTACATATTTTGACAGCCATATAGAACCAACGACAGGATTTTTGCCATCAGGTAATCGTACACAAGAGGGGAGACGACTAGGACACGGAACACAAGATTTGTCAGACATCAAACAACGATTTTGTCTATAATCACCTAAGTATTAAAAAAAAAATCAATCAATAAATACCCTTCCTTTCTCAATATGAATGATAGAGGTAACACAATTCTTATCATTATACGTTAATTAACGAAATGACAATTTACTGCAAAATTAAAAATCAATGGACTTTTTCTTACATGGTGCCATTGGTTCCTGTCGCTTGCCACAGGGAACGGTTGTAAAGTTTCGACACAGCAGTGTTGATGAATCAAACAGATCTGGATATGGGCATTCGAACAGGTGATCTCCTTGAACTGATGTCTGTGAGCAGTTGTAATACTGAGCGCAGTTTGTTGGATGAGGCCTGACAGTGCCTGGTTTTGACTTGCAGAACTGATCTATGTTATCTACAACAGAAGTATGCATTTGACTATTTGTTAACAAAATTTATCTCATTGTAATATTTACATCATACATCATCAAAGGAATAATCTGACATGTCTCAATTTCAAACATCTATAGATAACAAGCTTACACAATTCTACAAGACAGTTCCTTCTTGTCTTTTGGTATACAAGATATAACTTACTGAAAGGAACATTTTCTCTGCATTGGAGAAGGACTGGGTCAAAGACGGAGGACCTGGGACACTTGGTAACAGCTAGTGTCCTGTTTTGCAGACATGTCAGATATCTATCTCCCCACATCTCACTAGGAACAGGTTGAATGCCATCGGAAAGACCTCTGCAACTTGGCAACCTCTTTGGGCAGATAATGCAGTTTAAGCTGGTACGTAGACACAGATTTTGATCATATTCACCTAAAATATATGAAATCTTTAACAAAAATAACATATATGTTTACGGTTAAAATATTTTGAATTGTTATTTATAATTTTATTTATATTTTACAGAAAAGTAAACTAAATTTGATTTGTCTTTCGATTTTTTCACACGTGATCGCAATGAAAATACAAATATCTTGTAATTGATGATCTTTCAGTGTGTTGATAAAACTTCAACGTTGCAACAGAAGAGAAAAGAAAATCATGGCGTTACATGGAGCTTGGGGCTCCGGCCTCTGGTCACAAGAGGTAGACAAAAACCGTTCGCATCTAAATGTCACCAACGAAAAGAGGTCTGGATAGGTGCATTCGGAATGTGATACGTCGGAACAATTGTAAAACTTGGCACAGTTGTCAGGATCTTGGATAACTTTGTTTCTGTGTACAGGGCAGTATTGAGGAACGTCAACTGTCAATCATAGAATTAACATTTTTGAAAGGCTAACATCTTAGATAGATAGATAAATAACCTTGAACGTCATGAGTGAGGGTTTGATATCTCTTACCAGGCTCCACAACATCCGTGCAAATGTTGAGTCTTGGATTGAAATATTGTGTGGTTGGACATTTGGTTTGTATGGTTCTGTTCTTGTGACAGAAAATGTAGTCTTGCAGCCATAATTTGTTCGGGAAAGAATGTGGACCATCAGTCATCCCTTTGCATGAAGGCAATCTTGCGGGACATTTCTCACAAGAAGAATTTGAAGTTTTACAGAGATTCTGTTGGTATTCACCTAAAATGAAAATTGTATGTAACTAAGATAATTAAGTAATTGTTTAAATCAATCTTCAATTTATTTCATATTTTTATTTATGGTAATTTTTAGAAACAAAGTGAATTTCTTATTTTAATTGCTACCCTAAAACATGCTTTAATTAAATAATCCAACACGTGGCATAATATATTATTATATATACAATGCTTTAGAAGATATTTATGGGTTATAAACAAACTTGTATTTATGTTCTTATTTAATCTCTAATGTCAAGATATAATCAATATAAGTGGTATGTACTTACACGGTGTCATAGGTTCCGGTCTAGTTTCACATTTAACAGCTGTAAAAAGCCTACATTGCCGATTGTTGGAATCAAAGAGATCTGGATATTGGCACTCTTTTGTATATGACTGTATTGATACAACATGGGCAGCCCTGTGTACCATAGTTGTTTTGTTATTGCAGTCGAAAAAAAGGGCACAATTGTCAGGATCTGGAAGGACGTCTTTCGGATTGGCTACACAATAATCAGGAACATCAACTGTTGGAATAATGATAAAATAATGTATTATTATTAATAAATTGATAAAGTATCTTGTTTTTTATGTTATACATTTGTATTCTTTTTACAATCGTTTGAAATACCTGGATCAACTACTTCTGTACAGAGTTTTGCGACAGGGTGGAAATAACCTTGCGAACATTTCTCAAAAGAAATTGTTCTATTATGGTAACATATTACGTAGTCTGGCTTCCAAACTCGTGATGGGAACACATTGGAACCATCTTCCTTCCCCACACAAGATGGTAGTCTTTCAGAACATGGTTTGCAGTTCAGGTCTGATGGTCGACAGATGTTTTGTAGATATTCACCTTAATTAAAAATATCAAGATTAGTTAGAGATACTGCTATTGGAATTTAACAAATTTCAAGAAACAAAGGTTAAGCATTTTAAAAGTATCCACATTGGATATAAAGAAGTTTTTACATGGTGCTTGGGGTTCTGGTCTTGAATTGCATGTCACAGTGGTAAAGGTTCTACAACTTCTGGATGAGACATCAAACAAGTCAGGGTAAGTGCATTCCATTTCATGAGCATCTAGTACACCTGACATCAGCTTTCTACTTATCATTCGTGGTGGAAGGGCAGTATTTAAAGCACTGCAGTTGTAATAGTGAGCACAGTTATCCGGGGCTGGCAAAATGTCTGCAGGATGCACAGCACAGTAATCTGGTACATCCACTAAATAAAAATACACAGTAACAAGTTAGCCTAAAACATAAAAAGATTCATTAAGGAATTTGTGAAATACTTATAGTATAGCCATTAAGAATTTTTTTTACCAAACTTATATCTAAATGATAAAAGATCATAAAGTTTTTAAACTAGTTATCTGATACATGTATTTAAACAATTATATCAAACTTTAAAACTGCTAAGAAAGATACATCCATTTAAAAAGTGGTTGTGTGAGTACATATGCACATGATAAGAGAATAATTGTATTACAGTACAAATATATAGACCTTTTTCAACGTTTTCCATGCACTTTCTTATTCTCGGATTGAAGTATCCAGTCTTGCATTTATTGATGTCTAGTGTTCTATTTTGAACACAAACAATAAATGCCGTTGTCCATTCTTTGTTTGCCACAGAGTTCGTTCCATCTGGTAACCCTCTACAAGAGGGCAATCGGACAGGGCATGGTGAGCAGGAGGAATTTCTCGGGTCACAAATATTGACTTCATATTCACCTTAAAAATCGTTAAATTATATAGAAAACAAAATTATCAAAATGAAATAAAAAATAATTATTCAATGTAAAAATTCACAACTCAGTTGACTTTGTATATAAAAAAAATACTATTATGAAAGACACGTTTGCCCCCCCCCCCCCTAATGTTTTTGGATGATAACACGAATTTCGTTAGTTATTAAAAATTATCAGAATATTCAATATATTAACAGTTTGGTGGCCTTCTTTAATTAAAGAGACGTTTAATAAAATATCAAGGTTTTTTGTTTCAGTATTGAAAATTTTAAAATAAAATATTTACACGGAGCCTGGGGTTCTGTCCTGTTGTCGCAGTTCACTTCTGTAAATTGTCTGCATGTAAGCATGTTCGAGTCAAATAGCTCTGGGTATGGACACTCATGAACGTAAGTACCAAACATCGAGAGCGCCGAGCAGTTGAAATACTGTCCACAGTTATTGTCAACCTCTTTTACAGCCCCGGGATTGGATTTGCAAAACTCTGCTACATTGCCTGATAAGAAAAGGGAAAAATCCAATAATGGTGAATTCATCATTATTATTTGTTTCTTTTTACACAAAAGTCATTTCAACTACATGTATTAGACATTTCAATAGGTTCTTTATAGTTATGTGCTGTAGAAATAAAATAAATGCATCGGAGGCCAATTTTATTCATAGTATGATAGATCAATACAGTTTACGAAATTAAATCCTATTTTATTTCAAATGCTATATACGTATAGATACGTATCTACAACTGCCTATATATGCCAGTTAAAGGTGGTATGGGACACCTCCATGTTGTGACGTAATATTTATCGAAATAAACAAGAAAATCAAGTATAATTTTATAAGCAGTTTCTTTCCTAATATTGTCATCAGCGAAACACAGTGGGTTAGAGGGCTTACTACGGATCTGTAAGTCATGAGTTCGAATCCCGCTGGATATTCTAATTTTTTTTCCTGTAGAAAAAATGTTAAAAACATATTTTCTTGGGTTAAATATTGTAAAATTTGAAAATTCTAAACCGGTGAAAGTATTGGTGAAAGTATTTTAATTATAATGTACTTTAATCCACATTAATATCGACAGATGTCCCATATCACCTATATATGCCGGGTTTAGAAAATGACCATCAAATATATTGCACCAAGAAAATGTTGAAAGTGTTCAAAAGGTGGATTTGAAAATATAGCTGTAATACGCTCACAAGTAAGTAAACGAGGCAGAATTCAGTGTAAATTATCTTTGCAAATCCAATGTATTTGAAACGTTGAATCGAGATATATCGATGTCACTTTTTATGTCGTCACCAATTTTTAAGTATAAAACAGAAAGGCTATGCAATCTTTAAAAAAACATCTTAAATGTTGAAATAACGCAATTACATTTTGTGTTTTCAACAATTTTATTTCTGCAAAATGTTCCATTTTCTCATATCTTTACTCATTTTTACCATACTGCATTCTACCTTAACATTGGATAAATGTTCGTATTCAAAGTTTTAAGTCGAATACAAAGATATGGGTTTACTTTCATGTCATGTAATAAAGACCTAATTATAATTAAACAGTGAAAATAGTGAAACAGTAAGTCTGTTTTAATAAAAAAAGATAAACAAAACTGTTTACCTTGGGGAATTTTGTTGATACATCTTAACTGTATTGGATCAAAAATCTCTCCTAATGGACATTTGTTAACCTTCATAGTTCTGTTGACAAAACAAGTGATATATCTCGATGTCCAGAGTTCCATTGATACGGCCTGGTTGCCGTCTGGAAGACCACGACAGCTTGGCAATCGCTCAGGACAAGGTGCGCAGCTTGGATCAGAATTTGGACACAAATTTTGATCATATTCACCTTAAACATACATAAATATGTACTTAATTTTTAAAAAAAATCTATTTTGCATTCCTTCACTGAGTTTCGCATTTATGCCTTTCAAGATTTGAAAATTCAGTGATTCTTAAAGCTATACACGCTATAATTTGCGTCAATTTTGAATAAAGGGGAAAATGTTTGTGTTTGATTACTAATAAAAGTTACCTTTATTCTGTTAATTATAATGCTCAATTCGATCACGTAACAAATATATCAAATATTAAACAATAAAAAATATTTATTTTCCTGCCAGGAAAGTAATGCCTCCTCGTGAATATCAATCTATCACGTGATATCGACAGCTAAATTTAGCCTATCATACCAAAACTGCGGTGAAGGGTCAACATCTTCATAATTGTGATAGTTTCACAAAGGAAAGAATATTTTCAGTAAAGCATAAATTTGTCCGATATACGAGTACAAACAAAAGAAAAAAATACAAGCCTGTGAGTAGATATGAATACTTCCTTTAAAAAAATGACGTAGACCTAAGTTTTTCCCCTATGTGCTATTTATAGATCCTATAAGTGTTAATGCAGAAGTAAGGGTATCGTGAATGACAAGCGTATTTTACTCATTATACATGTATGTATTTCAATTTAACAACTGTTAAGCATATTAAAAATCAAGTTGGATATTTAATTAGGCAAACAATAACGACCACCTAGTTCTCCGCGGACATGCGCAATCAGGTCGGTTTGCTCTTCCTTCATCAATATTCATGAAAAGGTATATTTTCCTGGCAGGAAAATAAACAATTAAAAATCTATATCTTTGTAACGAGATGGAATTCACCCTTGTAATTTACAGATTAAGGATAACTTTTATAAGTAGACAAACACATGCGTTTTCACTGTCATTCAAAATTGACGCAAATTATAGCGTGTATAGCTTTAAAGTTAGATTATTCTTCTTTTCTTTACGTTCATTAAATATTATCAATTTATGTAAATCAGACAAAAACAACAAAAGTATATATAAATTAAGAAAGCTTCATTCCAAAAGTTGTTCACAAGAGATATTATAGTTTGGCATTACGATAATTATTCATCTGTGGTGGTAAATTTGTACGCTATCTATCCTATGGCTTATAAAAAGGTCAACGCTTAAAATTTCTTTGAGAATGACATAAGTTAATTTAACAAGCAAACTGGTAACGCAAAATTTTACTCGCTCAAAATAATAAATATTCTCAATGATTTGCTAGATTACAATCAAATATAAAAAAAATAATTATATCAACATTGTTTTAATTTCATTCAATTTTTCAAAATTAACAATATTTCTTCATTGGCTACGAAAATTTGGATAACGTATTTTAAATTGAGTGAATTTTAAGAAGAAACTTACATGGTGCCTGTGGTTCCTTTCGAGTTGAACATGTGACATTGAGAAATTCTTGGCAAATTTGGCCATCAGGATTAAAGAGATCTGGATATGTGCATTCATTGTGTAAACCATTCTTTTCAGAGCAGTTGTAGAATTTGGCACAGTTATCAGGATCAGGAAGAACTGCGTTAGGATGGGCTGTGCAATATCCGGGTACATCCACTGAATTCACAATATACATTTTTTATTACAAAACGTGCATGATATTTTTTAGCATTGTATTAAGTGCAAAATTCTAAATCCATCATGATTATTGCCGACACAAAAAAATGCAGATTTGCAGATTTTTAAAAGTGATTTTAATTTGTCCAAGAGTTCACACGGCGTAAAATCTAAATTTAAAAAAAAATCTGTCATTAACCATTTTCCAAGACTAAAATCGAAGCTTGTTTACAAGGTGATTTTTTTCTACTTTATAATTTACTTCTTACCTGGCTCAACATTTCTTTTACAAGACTGAGTCCTTGGGTTGAAGTACATTCCCATAGGGCATTGTGCAATACTGATTGTCCTATTTAAGTAACATTGGATGAAATCTCTCTGCCAAGGTTTGTTGGGAAATGCATGTGCTCCATCCTGGCGGCCACGGCAATCTGGTAATCTTTCTGAACAAACTTGACACGAAACATTTGTAGACGTACAGATATTCTGCTTATATTCACCTGAAACAGTTATACAGAGCATGTAACAGTAATTAATTAAAATAAATAAATTAATTAAAAAGCTAGAATGCCATAAGCAAAGTATATGCAATATAATCAAAATGTTACGCGAAGTTGTACTGTTGCATAAAAAAAGTACAAATACATGTATCATACAAGTAATATCATAGGACATCAATATTATTCAATATGCAATGTGCATGTTTTAACTGATAACTCTCTGCTATGATGAATTTTTTAAACAGGGAATCCAATGTTTAAAATCTTTTTTGAATTCATTAACTTTTACTTTACTTACAAGGTGCTTGAGGTTCGTTTCGTTTGCTACAATTTACGGCAGTAAAAGTCTGGCACTCTTTATGGACAGGATCAAACAGATCAGGGTACTGACATTCTTTTCTGTAATTCTCTGGGAGGTTAACAGCTCCATTTATGGACCCGCGTATTGCTGGATTTGAGCAGTTGAAGTATTGTGCACAGTTATCGGGATCTGGAAGGACATCCGATGGATTGGCCTGACAATATTCCGGAACATCCACTGAAAAAACAAAATATAAACGTTTAAGTCAATACCCTATTCAAAATATATACTTTATTAAATATCATCTTAATACATGTTCAGGAATACCAAAATTCATTTTATTGACATATTTTAGTGGCTTATATACATTAAAGTATTGTGGACATTTTATTGACGTAATCCGTACCAGTTGGAACATAATCCACACACATTGATAAACGTGGATTGAAATACTGAGATTTTGGACACTTGGAAATAACCATAGTTCTGTTTAGAAAACATGAAATGTAATCATCTTTCCACAAATGTCTTGGAGATGGGTTGAGTCCATCACTGCTGCCAACACACGACGGAAGACGTTCCGGACACTTTGTGCAGTTGTTGGCTGTCAAGTCACATAGATTTTGATCATATTCACCTATATGAAAAAATATAAAAATAATTTGTTAAGTTTTGTAATTGGTTTAAGGCTAAAATTGAAATAAGTCACAAAAAATGTTTAATAATTTGACGTCATCATGTTCCTTTTAATGACTGGTAAAATTTTTGTGATATGTTAGTATTTTCATAATACACATACATACTTACAAAATATAAATTTGAAATACTTACAAGGAGCCATGGGTTCCCATCGAGTAGTACATCTAACTTTTGTGAAATTGCTACACATCTGTAGCATGGTATCGTAAAGCTCTGGGTAAGGACACTCATAGCCGAACTTTCCTATAGCTACGTTTGCTCGACTAGATCGTGGCTTGATCAAAGATTCACTACAGTTGAAAAACTTTGCACAGTTGTCTGGATCAGGCAAAAGTTCGGTCGGATGAGCCTTGCAGTAATCAGGTATATCAACTAAAACATAAGGTGACGCAGTTAGACCATTCATGGTACACAATAGTTATGAATACCAAATGAAAATGATTGTCTATACTTTATTTGATAGAACTATACAATTCAAAATTCGGGTTTTTTTTTTACATTCGTCCAAGAATATATTTGCTAAATAAATAAAGCAAAATAATTATATTACGAGAAAAAGACCTTAGTTTTACACCAATAACATTTTATAGTTGGCATTTAAATTGGTTTTTCTTCGGCCAATGCTTTAAAAATGAAATTTACCTTTCTCAACTGGTTCCATACACTTTCTCAATCTGGGATTAAAGTATCCAGTGCTGCACTTTTTGATATCAATTGTCCTATTCTTAAAGCATTCGATATATGGTGCATTCCATAACTGGTTTGGAAAAGAATTCAATCCATCTGGTTTTCCTTTACAGGATGGCAAACGAGAAGGGCAAGGGACACAGGTAGGATCAGAGTTATTGCACAGATTCTGTTGGTATTCACCTAAAAAATGATGTAAATAACTGTTTTATGAAACACAAATTTAGTCATACTCACGAAAATGTGCTTTGATTTTATCAAAATGGAAATTCTATTAAGAGGTCAATGATATTATACACATATCTTGACAATTGAAAAATTAACAGTATTAAAATTTTCACCTAATGAATGCTTATCTTAAAAAATGAAAGATCTGTCAATTTTTTCATATCAAAATACAACAGATCCATTATATACATGTACATCAATTATATATATTGATAGTGAGGAGTAATGTGTTTTAAATATCAATGTTTGAAATTCATTAGATACTTCAAAGGGATAATATAATATATATCAAAAATAATAATCATTTTATGTAAAACATTTCTTACATGTATCATTACATAAATCTAACGAATCACATTTAAGAAGATAATTAAATTTAATAGAAATCTTTAAACCCTATTTTCTTTAAACTTTAGTTTGAAAATCTATTCTTTGATTAAAAATCCTCACATGGGGCCTGTGGTTCTTTCTTTGTCTTATTGCACTTGACTTCTGTGAAATTGACACACTGTAATTTAGTGGAATCGAACAGATCAGGGTATGGACATTCCACGAGATGATGACCCAAAGGAGACTGTACAGATGAACAGTCGTAGAACAATGCACAGTTGGAGGGATGCGCTTTCACAGACTTTGGATTTGCTCGACAGAATTCATCAATTTTGGCTATAAGATATCAAAATTATTAACAAGTAAAATCAGTTCTTATGAACATTTTTATAATAATGCTTCCATTCCAAAGACGTTTTGAGATGAAGAAACATACATTTAGGTATTTGTTCTACACAGTTCAGCTGAGTAGGATCAAATATTGCTTCAGGGTTACATCTACTGACAGCCAGGGTTCTGTTCTGTACACACGTGACAAAGCGATCCGTCCACAGGAAGCCATTGGCTGGTTGATCTCCGTCGGGCAAACCTCTACAGCTGGGTAGTCGCTCAGGGCAGGGCCGACAGCTAGTGTCCGTTAAGTTACAGCGGTTTTGGTCATACTCACCTGAGATCGAAAGAGAATCACAGAGATTACAATTACGAGGCTCAACAAACGCTATTTGATATTTGATTTTAATATTTGTTGTCCAATGTGATTAAATAATAAAATGTCAACTGACTACACATATAATTATATTTGGCACATGATAACAATTTGAAAGGAATGCATGATTACATATCATCGAATGACTTTTAAAATTAAAACCTTGAAAAATTAATTCATATATTTCTTAAAACCATGTTAAACAATGACACGTGAACATTAAAATATGAGACCGACAGAGCAGCCTTATTACTATCACAAAGATGTACCCACACGGAGCTTGCGGTTCTTTACGTCTTGTACATGCTACTGTGGTGAAGTTTTCACATGACCTTGTCTGATCTGAGAACAATTCTGGATATGAACACTCCATATGAAGTCCATTTTGATCGGAACAGTTATAATATTTGGCACAGTTGTTCCAGTCTGGGAGAACTTCATTTTTGTGTACGGAGCAAAAGTCTGGTACATCAACTACAAATGGAGAAAAGTAAAAACATAAATTTGAACTTGTTAGTTAAGCATTATTTCAACAAAACTATAAATCTCGGAGGGTATCATATGTACCTGGCTCCACACGTTCCGTGCATTTCAGCAGTCGTGGATTAAAATACTCCGGAGGTTTGCATTTGTCCACGCTAATGGTTCTGTTTTTAGCACAGATAATGTAATCATTCTGCCATAATTTATTAGGAAAGGCCTGCTGTCCATCTTGATAGTTTAAACAATCTGGAAGTCTCTCTTTACAAGGCTTACACGAACTATTTTTTGAGTCACACAAATTTTGTTGATATTCACCTGTGAACAGAATACTGATCAGCTCAGAAATAGTTCCACCTATTGATGCCTTAAATGCAAACATCGTTTAAAAAATGTGTTGTGTAATATTGAGCATGTATGGATTATTTTGTTACACTTTAGTATCACTGATATTTATCATATCATTACATTTTTAAAAATTAAAAAAAAATGAAAATTAAATAAAATTATTCAACGTTGAACTTAAAATCTTTGGATTATACACGTGTCTATCTTTAACAAGTTTGGGTACTAGGTTTGTAAAATAAGTCATAAAAAATAAGCTATTCTCAGTTGTTGAAGAAAGGATTGTTATTTCTTATGTACTCTAATTTTATGTCTTTTATAATTATACACTATACTAAGATATACACACATAAAAAGAAGTATATTTCTCATGTACATAAATTGTTCGAAACACTTCTTACATGGCGCCTGTGGCTCAGGGCGTGTTTTACATTCTACTGTTGTGAACATTCCACACTGTTGCAAGACTGGATCAAACAGATCAGGGTAAGGGCATTCTTTTCTGTAACTTCCTGTTTGTTGATTCTGTTGTCTAGTAATAACGTTCACAGCAGGGTCTGAGCAGTTGAAATAGTGAGCACAGTTATCTGGATCTGGCAAAAGCTTAGTTGGATTCGCCGTGCAAAAGTCGGGCACGTCAACTAGATAGTAAAATCATATCATATCATACTTCAATATAAATACTTGATATCTAAATATTCAGCAATGTTCAACTCCAAAAGCGATTGAGAAGGCCATTGATAAAGATTTGTCCTTAAATGGTTTTTTTTCCATTTTAATAACTTTATAGCATATTTGCTATATTGATATGGACTAATACCATTGTCTCTGACGAACAGAAATCGTGCAAGTTTTCCATGCAATCTTTAAATCAATACAAGAGAGCCACTTTAATAGAAACTCACAATGCTTCCTTGCATTTAAAGTTTGTTTTAAATTAAATAGTAGAGACTATTTCAGTTTAATTTCCCTCTTATAGTTGTTTACAGTTTATTGTTTTCTGCACATCAAGATGAACGTCGGTTTTTGCTTGTCTGTGGATAAATTTTTTATTTACAATTATGACATGCAACTGATGGGGTATCTGAGAGTCTAGTGTCATAACGCAACTTACAAATGTGCTTACCTATTTATAGATAAAGATACAATTTAGGTAAAATAATCTAAACCCACCAAGGATTGAAAACAGGTGAGACATATTAGAATATAACAAATACTTACCAGGTAGAACATTTTCCATACATTGTTTAAGCCTTGGATTGAAATACTCATTCGATGAACATTTGTCAATTTCCGTTGTTCTGTTAAGAAAGCACCTGACAAAGTCAGATTTCCAAAGCCGAGTAGGAAACTCCTTATATCCATTTTGTTCTCCCACACATGATGGTAAACGGCTTGGACATGGTGCACACGAAGGATCGCCTACAGGACATAGGTTTTGCTGATACTGACCTGGAATAAACAAAATTCTTTAAATTGATAAGTCATTATAAGTTGACCTTTTTGAAAAGCCATTTTTCGGGCGGACAAAAATTTGAGATGAAGAGTTTAAAGGTATGTATACAATTTTGGTGAACTCAATCTAAAAAAATCAGATATCGTAACCCATATTTATTATGATTTTAAATTTCACTTTAAAAAAGAACTTTAAAAATTGATTCTGTGCTTACAATTTGCATATCTGTTTATAGAATTTATAAAAATAGTTTTTTTAAAGAAAGTTTCTCACAATACAGATGTCACTTATCTCCTTTGAAAGTACAAAAATATAAATAAAACATTAATGTTTCGATGTATGAGCATAACACTCTTGTATTGCATTGCTTCCATTGAAAACCTAGCACACAGAATGGTATACTCACATGGAGCTTGTGGTTCTGTACGAGTGGAACAATTCACGTCAGTAAAATTTCTGCATTGCTGTGTTAGGTCATCAAACAAGTCCGGATATTGGCATTCAGCGCCATATTTCCCTAAGGCAGTGGCAGAAGATATTCTCGGGACGCCTTGTCTGGGAACAGATGAGCAGTTATAATAATGTGCACAATTATCTGGATCAGGAAGAACTCTTTTGGTATTGGCAGCACAGTAGTCAGGGACGTCAACTGTGTAGATGAAAACGTAGAAAAATTATTATCTACAAATGAATTTAGCATATAATAATGTCCGAAAGCAATGAATAATGTTTATACCAATGAAATTATAAAAAACAGCAAAAATAACCCCCCAAAACAAATAACCTTTTGGTACAGCTTTCATGCATTTCTTTAGTCTGGGATTGAAATATTCTCCTTGAGGACACGTAGTAATGTTCATGGTTCTATTTGTGTCGCACACAATGTAATCTGCTTGCCATAATTTTCCTGGAAACGCCTCCTGATTATCAGGCAAAGTAATGCAAGACGGCAGACGTTTAGGACAGGGAGCGCAGGACGGGTTGTTGGCTGGACACAGATTCTGAACATATTCACCTGAATTATACATAATCATTTGTAAATACAAAACACATTACCACATTTTGACGGAACGTCATAATTAGTTATAAAATCATTCAAATACTTGTCCTCATATCCTTCAAAACTCACATGGAGCCTGGGGTTCTGTTCTGTTGTCACAAGTTACAGTCTTGAAATTTTCACATTCCATACTGACAGTGGAGAACAGATCCGGATATTTACATTCCTGCAAGTGACCTCCATAGGAGGAGTTAGATACGGAACAGTTGTAATACTGAGCACAGTTATCTTTCTTCCGCAAAATGGCTTTGGGGTTCTGTTTGCAGATTTCGTCAATATCGCCTAAAGATGAATAAAATGATATTAATAAACAAACACAGAAAGTGATTTCAACTTTTTAAACATGTGGTGTAATCAACACAGCTGTGTGTCACACACAGATCAAAATGCGACACTCACCTGGGTTGGCCTTGTCGGTACATTTTCTCTGAACTGGATCAAAGAAGCGAGTGGGACATTTATCCATTTTCATGGTCCTGTTCTTGTAACATTCGGCATAATCAGGTTTCCAGAGCAACCAATCAATGGCATTCTTTCCATCAGATAATGTCACACAACTTGGGAGTCTCTTTTTGCAAGGGATGCAACTCTTGTTTGTCGGTGCACATTGGTTTTGATGGTACTCGCCTATCAGGGACAAACGAGGAAAAATTGGACTTTTATAGACTCATTTAATTATAATGATACTTCTTCCAAAGCAAAATGATCGAACAAACTACTCACAAGGTGCTTGTGGCTCCATACGACTATCACAGGTCACATTCTCGAACCATTGGCACGACATGGTGGTCACAGAGAAAAGATCAGGATACTGACACTCCATGGTGTGATTCCCATCAAATCCTGGATCTGAACAATTGATGTATTGGCCGCAGTTGTCCTCTTTTGGTAGCAGCGCTTTAGGATGAGCTGAGCAGTAGTCCGGAACGTCCACTGAAAAGTAAAATTGGAAATTCTTTGATTATTGCGGTTTCCATATTTGAGTCTCATTTTCAAGTGAATTTATTTCAATCCGCCGAATCTTTAGTAGAAAGAGTGACACGTAAATCAACAGATACTGTGGTTTCATTAATTTTCGTGGGTATCAATTTTCGTGGATTCTCTGCAAACCACATTTTCAAGGATACGTAATTTCGTGGCCAATGATCCAATCAATACAAAATGTTAGTTGAAATTGATCTTCAATGAACATTTAATTTCGTGGATCAACTTAACAACGAAATCCACGAAAATTGGTATTCAACGAATATTGATGAAACCACAGTAGCTGGTTTACCTGGGGGAACAGATTTCATGCATTTCTTTAGTCTGGGGTTGAAATATTCTCCTTGAGGACACGTAGTTATGTTCATGGTTCTATTGGTGTCGCACACAATGTAATCTGCTTGCCATAATTTTCCTGGAAACGCCTCCTGATTATCAGGCAAAGTAATGCAAGACGGCAGACGTTTAGGACAGGGAGCGCAGGACGGGTTGTTGGCTGGACACAGATTCTGAACATATTCACCTGAATTATACATAATCATTTGTAAATACAAAACACATTACCACATTTTGACGGAACGTCATAATTAGTTATAAAATCATTCAAATACTTGTCCTCATATCCTTCAAAACTCACATGGAGCCTGGGGTTCTGTTCTGTTGTCACAAGTTACAGTCTTGAAATTTTCACATTCCATACTGACAGTGGAGAACAGATCCGGATATTTACATTCCTGCAAGTGACCTCCATAGGAGGAGTTAGATACGGAACAGTTGTAATACTGAGCACAGTTATCTTTCTTCCGCAAAATGGCTTTGGGGTTCTGTTTGCAGATTTCGTCAATATCGCCTAAAGATGAATAAAATGATATTAATAAACAAACACAGAAAGTGATTTCAACTTTTTAAACATGTAATGTAATCAACACAGCTGTGTGTCACACACAGATCAAAATGCGACACTCACCTGGGTTGGCCTTGTCGGTACATTTTCTCTGAACTGGATCAAAGAAGCGAGTGGGACATTTATCCATTTTCATGGTCCTGTTCTTGTAACATTCGGCATAATCAGGTTTCCAGAGCAACCAATCAATGGCATTCTTTCCATCAGATAATGTCACACAACTTGGGAGTCTCTTTTTGCAAGGGATGCAACTCTTGTTTGTCGGTGCACATTGGTTTTGATGGTACTCGCCTATCAGGGACAAACGAGGAAAAATTGAACTTTTATAGACTCATTTAATTATAATGATACTTCTTCCAAAGCAAAATGATCGAACAAACTACTCACAAGGTGCTTGTGGCTCCATACGACTATCACAGGTCACATTCTCGAACCATTGGCACGACATGGTGGTCACAGAGAAAAGATCAGGATACTGACACTCCATGGTGTGATTCCCATCAAATCCTGGATCTGAACAATTGATGTATTGGCCGCAGTTGTCCTCTTTTGGTAGCAGCGCTTTGGGATGAGCTGAGCAGTAGTCCGGAACGTCCACTGAAAAGTAAAATTGGAAATTCTTTGATTATTGCGGTTTCCATATTTGAGTCTCATTTTCAAATGAATTTATTTCAATCCGCCGAATCTTTAGTAGAAAGAGTGACACGTAAATCAACAGATAGCTGGTTTACCTGGGGGAACAGATTTCATGCATTTCTTTAGTCTGGGATTGAAATATTCTCCTTGAGGACACGTAGTTATGTTCATGGTTCTATTGGTGTCGCACACAATGTAATCTGCTTGCCATAATTTTCCTGGAAACGCCTCCTGATTATCAGGCAAAGTAATGCAAGACGGCAGACGTTTAGGACAGGGAGCGCAGGACGGGTTGTTGGCTGGACACAGATTCTGAACATATTCACCTGAATTATACATAATCATTTGTAAATACAAAACACATTACCACATTTTGACGGAACGTCATAATTAGTTATAAAATCATTCAAATACTTGTCCTCATATCCTTCAAAACTCACATGGAGCCTGGGGTTCTGTTCTGTTGTCACAAGTTACAGTCTTGAAATTTTCACATTCCATACTGACAGTGGAGAACAGATCCGGATATTTACATTCCTGCAAGTGACCTCCATAGGAGGAGTTAGATACGGAACAGTTGTAATACTGAGCACAGTTATCTTTCTTCCGCAAAATGGCTTTGGGGTTCTGTTTGCAGATTTCGTCAATATCGCCTAAAGATGAATAAAATGATATTAATAAACAAACACAGAAAGTGATTTCAACTTTTTAAACATGTAATGTAATCAACACAGCTGTGTGTCACACACAGATCAAAATGCGACACTCACCTGGGTTGGCCTTGTCGGTACATTTTCTCTGAACTGGATCAAAGAAGCGAGTGGGACATTTATCCATTTTCATGGTCCTGTTCTTGTAACATTCGGCATAATCAGGTTTCCAGAGCAACCAATCAATGGCATTCTTTCCATCAGATAATGTCACACAACTTGGGAGTCTCTTTTTGCAAGGGATGCAACTCTTGTTTGTCGGTGCACATTGGTTTTGATGGTACTCGCCTATCAGGGACAAACGAGGAAAAATTGAACTTTTATAGACTCATTTAATTATAATGATACTTCTTCCAAAGCAAAATGATCGAACAAACTACTCACAAGGTGCTTGTGGCTCCATACGACTATCACAGGTCACATTCTCGAACCATTGGCACGACATGGTGGTCACAGAGAAAAGATCAGGATACTGACACTCCATGGTGTGATTCCCATCAAATCCTGGATCTGAACAATTGATGTATTGGCCGCAGTTGTCCTCTTTTGGTAGCAGCGCTTTGGGATGAGCTGAGCAGTAGTCCGGAACGTCCACTGAAAAGTAAAATTGGAAATTCTTTGATTATTGCGGTTTCCATATTTGAGTCTCATTTTCAAATGAATTTATTTCAATCCGCCGAATCTTTAGTAGAAAGAGTGACACGTAAATCAACAGATAGCTGGTTTACCTGGGGGAACAGATTTCATGCATTTCTTTAGTCTGGGATTGAAATATTCTCCTTGAGGACACGTAGTTATGTTCATGGTTCTATTGGTGTCGCACACAATGTAATCTGCTTGCCATAATTTTCCTGGAAACGCCTCCTGATTATCAGGCAAAGTAATGCAAGACGGCAGACGTTTAGGACAGGGAGCGCAGGACGGGTTGTTGGCTGGACACAGATTCTGAACATATTCACCTGAATTATACATAATCATTCGTAAATACAAAACACATTACCACATTTTGACGGAACGTCATAATTAGTTATAAAATCATTCAAATACTTGTCCTCATATCCTTCAAAACTCACATGGAGCCTGGGGTTCTGTTCTGTTGTCACAAGTTACAGTCTTGAAATTTTCACATTCCATACTGACAGTGGAGAACAGATCCGGATATTTACATTCCTGCAAGTGACCTCCATAGGAGGAGTTAGATACGGAACAGTTGTAATACTGAGCACAGTTATCTTTCTTCCGCAAAATGGCTTTGGGGTTCTGTTTGCAGATTTCGTCAATATCGCCTAAAGATGAATAAAATGATATTAATAAACAAACACAGAAAGTGATTTCAACTTTTTAAACATGTAGTGTAATCAACACAGCTGTGTGTCACACACAGATCAAAATGCGACACTCACCTGGGTTGGCCTTGTCGGTACATTTTCTCTGAACTGGATCAAAGAAGCGAGTGGGACATTTATCCATTTTCATGGTCCTGTTCTTGTAACATTCGGCATAATCAGGTTTCCAGAGCAACCAATCAATGGCATTCTTTCCATCAGATAATGTCACACAACTTGGGAGTCTCTTTTTGCAAGGGATGCAACTCTTGTTTGTCGGTGCACATTGGTTTTGATGGTACTCGCCTATCAGGGACAAACGAGGAAAAATTGAACTTTTATAGACTCATTTAATTATAATGATACTTCTTCCAAAGCAAAATGATCGAACAAACTACTCACAAGGTGCTTGTGGCTCCATACGACTATCACAGGTCACATTCTCGAACCATTGGCACGACATGGTGGTCACAGAGAAAAGATCAGGATACTGACACTCCATGGTGTGATTCCCATCAAATCCTGGATCTGAACAATTGATGTATTGGCCGCAGTTGTCCTCTTTTGGTAGCAGCGCTTTGGGATGAGCTGAGCAGTAGTCCGGAACGTCCACTGAAAAGTAAAATTGGAAATTCTTTGATTATTGCGGTTTCCATATTTGAGTCTCATTTTCAAATGAATTTATTTCAATCCGCCGAATCTTTAGTAGAAAGAGTGACACGTAAATCAACAGATAGCTGGTTTACCTGGGGGAACAGATTTCATGCATTTCTTTAGTCTGGGATTGAAATATTCTCCTTGAGGACACGTAGTTATGTTCATGGTTCTATTGGTGTCGCACACAATGTAATCTGCTTGCCATAATTTTCCTGGAAACGCCTCCTGATTATCAGGCAAAGTAATGCAAGACGGCAGACGTTTAGGACAGGGAGCGCAGGACGGGTTGTTGGCTGGACACAGATTCTGAACATATTCACCTGAATTATACATAATCATTCGTAAATACAAAACACATTACCACATTTTGACGGAACGTCATAATTAGTTATAAAATCATTCAAATACTTGTCCTCATATCCTTCAAAACTCACATGGAGCCTGGGGTTCTGTTCTGTTGTCACAAGTTACAGTCTTGAAATTTTCACATTCCATACTGACAGTGGAGAACAGATCCGGATATTTACATTCCTGCAAGTGACCTCCATAGGAGGAGTTAGATACGGAACAGTTGTAATACTGAGCACAGTTATCTTTCTTCCGCAAAATGGCTTTGGGGTTCTGTTTGCAGATTTCGTCAATATCGCCTAAAGATGAATAAAATGATATTAATAAACAAACACAGAAAGTGATTTCAACTTTTTAAACATGTAGTGTAATCAACACAGCTGTGTGTCACACACAGATCAAAATGCGACACTCACCTGGGTTGGCCTTGTCGGTACATTTTCTCTGAACTGGATCAAAGAAGCGAGTGGGACATTTATCCATTTTCATGGTCCTGTTCTTGTAACATTCGGCATAATCAGGTTTCCAGAGCAACCAATCAATGGCATTCTTTCCATCAGATAATGTCACACAACTTGGGAGTCTCTTTTTGCAAGGGATGCAACTCTTGTTTGTCGGTGCACATTGGTTTTGATGGTACTCGCCTATCAGGGACAAACGAGGAAAAATTGAACTTTTATAGACTCATTTAATTATAATGATACTTCTTCCAAAGCAAAATGATCGAACAAACTACTCACAAGGTGCTTGTGGCTCCATACGACTATCACAGGTCACATTCTCGAACCATTGGCACGACATGGTGGTCACAGAGAAAAGATCAGGATACTGACACTCCATGGTGTGATTCCCATCAAATCCTGGATCTGAACAATTGATGTATTGGCCGCAGTTGTCCTCTTTTGGTAGCAGCGCTTTGGGATGAGCTGAGCAGTAGTCCGGAACGTCCACTGAAAAGTAAAATTGGAAATTCTTTGATTATTGCGGTTTCCATATTTGAGTCTCATTTTCAAATGAATTTATTTCAATCCGCCGAATCTTTAGTAGAAAGAGTGACACGTAAATCAACAGATAGCTGGTTTACCTGGGGGAACAGATTTCATGCATTTCTTTAGTCTGGGATTGAAATATTCTCCTTGAGGACACGTAGTTATGTTCATGGTTCTATTGGTGTCGCACACAATGTAATCTGCTTGCCATAATTTTCCTGGAAACGCCTCCTGATTATCAGGCAAAGTAATGCAAGACGGCAGACGTTTAGGACAGGGAGCGCAGGACGGGTTGTTGGCTGGACACAGATTCTGAACATATTCACCTGAATTATACATAATCATTCGTAAATACAAAACACATTACCACATTTTGACGGAACGTCATAATTAGTTATAAAATCATTCAAATACTTGTCCTCATATCCTTCAAAACTCACATGGAGCCTGGGGTTCTGTTCTGTTGTCACAAGTTACAGTCTTGAAATTTTCACATTCCATACTGACAGTGGAGAACAGATCCGGATATTTACATTCCTGCAAGTGACCTCCATAGGAGGAGTTAGATACGGAACAGTTGTAATACTGAGCACAGTTATCTTTCTTCCGCAAAATGGCTTTGGGGTTCTGTTTGCAGATTTCGTCAATATCGCCTAAAGATGAATAAAATGATATTAATAAACAAACACAGAAAGTGATTTCAACTTTTTAAACATGTAGTGTAATCAACACAGCTGTGTGTCACACACAGATCAAAATGCGACACTCACCTGGGTTGGCCTTGTCGGTACATTTTCTCTGAACTGGATCAAAGAAGCGAGTGGGACATTTATCCATTTTCATGGTCCTGTTCTTGTAACATTCGGCATAATCAGGTTTCCAGAGCAACCAATCAATGGCATTCTTTCCATCAGATAATGTCACACAACTTGGGAGTCTCTTTTTGCAAGGGATGCAACTCTTGTTTGTCGGTGCACATTGGTTTTGATGGTACTCGCCTATCAGGGACAAACGAGGAAAAATTGAACTTTTATAGACTCATTTAATTATAATGATACTTCTTCCAAAGCAAAATGATCGAACAAACTACTCACAAGGTGCTTGTGGCTCCATACGACTATCACAGGTCACATTCTCGAACCATTGGCACGACATGGTGGTCACAGAGAAAAGATCAGGATACTGACACTCCATGGTGTGATTCCCATCAAATCCTGGATCTGAACAATTGATGTATTGGCCGCAGTTGTCCTCTTTTGGTAGCAGCGCTTTGGGATGAGCTGAGCAGTAGTCCGGAACGTCCACTGAAAAGTAAAATTGGAAATTCTTTGATTATTGCGGTTTCCATATTTGAGTCTCATTTTCAAATGAATTTATTTCAATCCGCCGAATCTTTAGTAGAAAGAGTGACACGTAAATCAACAGATAGCTGGTTTACCTGGGGGAACAGATTTCATGCATTTCTTTAGTCTGGGATTGAAATATTCTCCTTGAGGACACGTAGTTATGTTCATGGTTCTATTGGTGTCGCACACAATGTAATCTGCTTGCCATAATTTTCCTGGAAACGCCTCCTGATTATCAGGCAAAGTAATGCAAGACGGCAGACGTTTAGGACAGGGAGCGCAGGACGGGTTGTTGGCTGGACACAGATTCTGAACATATTCACCTGAATTATACATAATCATTCGTAAATACAAAACACATTACCACATTTTGACGGAACGTCATAATTAGTTATAAAATCATTCAAATACTTGTCCTCATATCCTTCAAAACTCACATGGAGCCTGGGGTTCTGTTCTGTTGTCACAAGTTACAGTCTTGAAATTTTCACATTCCATACTGACAGTGGAGAACAGATCCGGATATTTACATTCCTGCAAGTGACCTCCATAGGAGGAGTTAGATACGGAACAGTTGTAATACTGAGCACAGTTATCTTTCTTCCGCAAAATGGCTTTGGGGTTCTGTTTGCAGATTTCGTCAATATCGCCTAAAGATGAATAAAATGATATTAATAAACAAACACAGAAAGTGATTTCAACTTTTTAAACATGTAGTGTAATCAACACAGCTGTGTGTCACACACAGATCAAAATGCGACACTCACCTGGGTTGGCCTTGTCGGTACATTTTCTCTGAACTGGATCAAAGAAGCGAGTGGGACATTTATCCATTTTCATGGTCCTGTTCTTGTAACATTCGGCATAATCAGGTTTCCAGAGCAACCAATCAATGGCATTCTTTCCATCAGATAATGTCACACAACTTGGGAGTCTCTTTTTGCAAGGGATGCAACTCTTGTTTGTCGGTGCACATTGGTTTTGATGGTACTCGCCTATCAGGGACAAACGAGGAAAAATTGAACTTTTATAGACTCATTTAATTATAATGATACTTCTTCCAAAGCAAAATGATCGAACAAACTACTCACAAGGTGCTTGTGGCTCCATACGACTATCACAGGTCACATTCTCGAACCATTGGCACGACATGGTGGTCACAGAGAAAAGATCAGGATACTGACACTCCATGGTGTGATTCCCATCAAATCCTGGATCTGAACAATTGATGTATTGGCCGCAGTTGTCCTCTTTTGGTAGCAGCGCTTTGGGATGAGCTGAGCAGTAGTCCGGAACGTCCACTGAAAAGTAAAATTGGAAATTCTTTGATTATTGCGGTTTCCATATTTGAGTCTCATTTTCAAATGAATTTATTTCAATCCGCCGAATCTTTAGTAGAAAGAGTGACACGTAAATCAACAGATAGCTGGTTTACCTGGGGGAACAGATTTCATGCATTTCTTTAGTCTGGGATTGAAATATTCTCCTTGAGGACACGTAGTTATGTTCATGGTTCTATTGGTGTCGCACACAATGTAATCTGCTTGCCATAATTTTCCTGGAAACGCCTCCTGATTATCAGGCAAAGTAATGCAAGACGGCAGACGTTTAGGACAGGGAGCGCAGGACGGGTTGTTGGCTGGACACAGATTCTGAGCATATTCACCTGAATTATACATAATCATTTGTAAATACAAAACACATTACCACATTTTGACGGAACGTCATAATTAGTTATAAAATCATTCAAATACTTGTCCTCATATCCTTCAAAACTCACATGGAGCCTGGGGTTCTGTTCTGTTGTCACAAGTTACAGTCTTGAAATTTTCACATTCCATACTGACAGTGGAGAACAGATCCGGATATTTACATTCCTGCAAGTGACCTCCATAGGAGGAGTTAGATACGGAACAGTTGTAATACTGAGCACAGTTATCTTTCTTCCGCAAAATGGCTTTGGGGTTCTGTTTGCAGATTTCGTCAATATCGCCTAAAGATGAATAAAATGATATTAATAAACAAACACAGAAAGTGATTTCAACTTTTTAAACATGTAATGTAATCAACACAGCTGTGTGTCACACACAGATCAAAATGCGACACTCACCTGGGTTGGCCTTGTCGGTACATTTTCTCTGAACTGGATCAAAGAAGCGAGTGGGACATTTATCCATTTTCATGGTCCTGTTCTTGTAACATTCGGCATAATCAGGTTTCCAGAGCAACCAATCAATGGCATTCTTTCCATCAGATAATGTCACACAACTTGGGAGTCTCTTTTTGCAAGGGATGCAACTCTTGTTTGTCGGTGCACATTGGTTTTGATGGTACTCGCCTATCAGGGACAAACGAGGAAAAATTGAACTTTTATAGACTCATTTAATTATAATGATACTTCTTCCAAAGCAAAATGATCGAACAAACTACTCACAAGGTGCTTGTGGCTCCATACGACTATCACAGGTCACATTCTCGAACCATTGGCACGACATGGTGGTCACAGAGAAAAGATCAGGATACTGACACTCCATGGTGTGATTCCCATCAAATCCTGGATCTGAACAATTGATGTATTGGCCGCAGTTGTCCTCTTTTGGTAGCAGCGCTTTGGGATGAGCTGAGCAGTAGTCCGGAACGTCCACTGAAAAGTAAAATTGGAAATTCTTTGATTATTGCGGTTTCCATATTTGAGTCTCATTTTCAAATGAATTTATTTCAATCCGCCGAATCTTTAGTAGAAAGAGTGACACGTAAATCAACAGATAGCTGGTTTACCTGGGGGAACAGATTTCATGCATTTCTTTAGTCTGGGATTGAAATATTCTCCTTGAGGACACGTAGTTATGTTCATGGTTCTATTGGTGTCGCACACAATGTAATCTGCTTGCCATAATTTTCCTGGAAACGCCTCCTGATTATCAGGCAAAGTAATGCAAGACGGCAGACGTTTAGGACAGGGAGCGCAGGACGGGTTGTTGGCTGGACACAGATTCTGCTCATATTCGCCTGAAATGAATTATTTTTAAATTATGTTTTAAACTTAATTGTGTTATATCTATAAGGGCAAATTGTATATATTGCTATCATACATGTAACAGAAAATACGCGTGGTGACAACTGCTGATAGAAACATATAAAAGAAAAGGTTGGGTTTTTTTTGTTTAAAATTCGAAGAATGTGTATATTATTATTCATACCATAGCCATCCAATTATTTTTGCAATGATATAATTTTCGTTTACTTTCACGTTGCAAACATACAAATAATATCGTTATCATTTACTTTTGGAAACTTTTTAAATCGCACAAAGGACTCGAAAAAACACATGCTTTTAATTTCAGCAAATGTTGTGACAGGGGAGAGCGGATTTATTCTTTATTGCATTATGGTACATACTAGTACTAGTATTGCATGTGACATAATGATAAGGTTTTTACTACAATGTTTTCCTCTTGCGACTTGGTGTTTGAACTTTAGGGAATTCATTTTTTTCTTTTAAAGTTGAACGAAAATAAAAACTGGCTATAACAACTGAAAAATCGAGAGAAAAATAAATAGGCTCAGGTTGTTCATTATTTAAACGTTTTCGTAACTTTTTCGTATGTTGGTCTTGAAATGGCAAGCAAATATATTCGTTTGTATGAATAAATAACCATATGTTACAGTATCGCTTAATTAATTAAACAAAATGATATAAGTTCATAACAAATTGGAGGATTCAACCATTTGTTTCGTGATTTTCAATGAGAATACAGATGTTACAGTATCGCTTAATTAATTTAACAAAATGATATAAGTTCATAACGAATTGGAGGATTCAACCATTTGTTTCGTGATTTTCAATGAGAATACAGAAAAGAATAACATACATGGTGCCATTGGTTCTTTTCTTGTGGTGCAATTAACACTTTTGAAGTCCTGGCACTTGCCATCTTTTACAGAGAATAGATCCGGGTATTTGCATTCCGTTGTCATATCTTGAAGAGTCGTCGACGTGAACAGTTTAGAGCAGTCATAATATTTGGCACAATTTGCAGGATCCGGAATGGCAGCCGACTGGTTTTTTGAGCACAGAAAGTTTAAAACAGCTATCAAACAAAGAAAACATAGATTAAGCAAACTAAAATCAACGAAAAAAAATCAAGAGGCCAGTCTGTCACACTACTAGCCTGAGGTAGAATTTCCTTTTTGTATCACCTAAAAACGTAAGTGTATATCTCTAAACTTTTAATGCCACCACAACCGGGATCAAATATTTATATCTGATTTAAAACAATATGCTGCTTGCATGAGAGGGGTGCTTGTATATTTCCCCTACATTTTCCTATGTAGAATTTCCCTCTTTACATTATTGTGTAGAAATTTGCATTTTTTCATTTGCTTTAATCTCTTTTTTAATGGTCAATGAGGTTCAGTTTAAGTAGACTTTAAATTATTCTTTATTTTAAAAAATATTTGTTTGAAACGTTAAAAGTTTGGTTCGTGTGTTCTTTAGAAAAAAATTCTTCAAAATTACAATATATTTGTAGTTTTTTTATAAGTGCGATTTTCAAAAATAATCGTTTTTTCTCTTTTTAAAAACAAAATTGACTTTTCTAACAACCTCCTACATGTAAATACTATGGTTGAATCTGGCTGAGTGGTTCTAGGAAAGAATATATATAAAAATTGAAAAACTAACGCTGCTGACAACGACAATCTAAACGACGCCGGGGACTCTTTTAAAAATCAAAATGCTGACAAAACGTTAATAAACAAAATGTTGACATTTTAATGCAATGATACTTACGTCGGGAATAATTTTTGCAATCTTTCATCTGGGGATTAAAATATTGCAAATGACATTTCTTGACCTCCATTGTCCTGTTTTGTTGACATTCAATATAATCTGGAGCAAGCTGCTTTCCTGGAAATATCTGTTTGCCATCAGGTAGTCCAACACACGATGGTAATCGTTTTGGGCAGGGTTTACAAGTTGGGTCAGTAGAATTACATTTATTTTGAACGTAATCACCTGCAAAGACACGGTCAAGACAATATGATATTATTAATTGGTAATTATCAAGTGGTAAACAACTATGGCCAGTAGCAATATTGAATTACTGATAGATATAATATATGTTTCTATATATATAAATTATTGCATTTCAAATGATTCCAGATGGAAGGTACGAGAATAGATAAAGTGTTTTACATGGCGCTTGGGCTTCTTTCCTTCTGCCACAACTTCCAGTAACCGATGTAAACGGTTCACATGAGTTGGTACCAGACGAAAAAAGGTCAGGGTATTTGCATTCCTGCAGGTAGGGCTTTCCAAATGCCGAGACTTGCTTGGAGCAATCGTAATACTGAGCACAGTTGAAAGGGTTGGCAACAATAGCTGTCTTATTCATCTGACACACTGCGTCGATGTCCACTGTAAAAAGGGGAACACGTATTCATGAAACTGATGTACCCTTAAACAACATTTCAATACAAAACATTCACTTCAAATGGCGTTTGATTGCGACGACGTATAGAAACCCCTTATCAAATAATTGTCCGCGATTTTATGATAGAGCACTTTTACACAATGCAACATAAGTACCGACTGCAACGTAATCAATTTACCAAAAATTTATCGCTAAAAAAATCAAACCTGGACAAGCTTTCCCCGTGTCACAGGGCTTCGTCTCTTGGCCTGACCCACTACAGTTTTGGCCTCCGTACGCTGGTGTAGGATTGTCGCATGTTCTTTGGCGCGCCATGGTTCCGTTTTCACAGGAGGCTGTGCACTGACCCCAACTTTGCCAGTTTGACCACCCGCCATCAACTAAAGTACAATACACTTATATTATTGCATTAGTTGTGATTTTAAAAAGGAATTTGGATAAAATATCTAAATTGCAAAACATCCTGCTGATATTTCTTTTTGTATGGGAATATGCTTAACCGTAACTAAATCGCATGTACTGTTAATGTGAATCATTTATTCTTATTCTATACATTCCCACCTTGAAGGGGTAACGCACAGTCTTCATCCGTCTCACCATCTTGATCATCATCTTGGGGAAAAAAAATAAAAATCAATTTTATTTTTTGTCTCTGTCTTTCTCGGTGTTTTTTTTTTTATACAGATATTATTTTTATTAATTAGTTTTCATTCTTAACCATGGAAATATTTTGTAAGCACGAGAAGTTCACAAACGGGATTGTATAATCTAATAAACCAGCAGAGAAAATTTGAATAAGTTAAACATTTGAGTCTATATTTATCACTTATATATTTTAAATATACTTAACAGTATACTATATATACGAAAGACGAATAGGGCCACATAAAAATATTTTTATCTCGTAATTACGAGAAAAGATCTCGTTATTACGAGAAAAGATTTCGTAATTACGAGTTAATTATCTCGTAATTACGAGAAAGGATCTCTTATTACGAGAAAAGATATCGTTATTACGAGTATACGAGAAAAGATCTCGTAATTTCGAGAAAAGATCTCGTTATTACGAGTTAATTATCTTGTAATTACGAGAAAAGATCTCGTTATTACGAGAAAAGATTTATATAAAATGGAGCGTGAAAAGACCTCCTAGTCGACTGGATCACCATTTCAGTCTATCTTTTTCTTTCCAGAAACGTCGATTTAATTTTGATTAAATTTTGAATAACATTATTCATAAACTTCTACATAAAATGATCGGATTTGACATTTTATCTTATATGAATAAGTGGAACGAATTTTCAACTTATATTATTATTATTATAAACAGTTCAATCAATTTATTAATCAATCTGCTTTGCTACTTCATCTGCAATTTCTTCAAAACTGCTTGGTCCAATTTTATATCAAATTATGTGTACGCTTTTAAACGATGATTATGCTACGGAAGTTTATAATAATAGACATTGCAGTAGTTCATACACAAGAGAATAGAACAATGAAACGCGCTAGTTTAAGGTCAAGATCTAGTAAATGATTCCAGACTGTCTTTTTGGTGCTAGAACCATTATGACGTCATAATTGATTTGATGAATCTTTTCCCGTATTTTACGGCTTGAAAGGAATTATGTAAAAAAAATTAACAGTATTTTGACATGTTATGTTAAATCATGGAGAAAGTAATCCCGGTACCTATATTCTATTTGACATTAATTTAAAGAGGAGGTCAAGAGTTTGTTTAATGCCGTTTTTGGAGAGACTGTAGGCAATCTAGATATATTTCATTAGTCTATAATGGACAAAACTCCGAGATTTGTTACTTTTATCCTTCATATTTCATAGAAAATGATTGTTTATAACATGCTTTTTCATTATGTTTACCAAAAATTTAGGCCCCGGTACACCCTATGAAACAAAGATATTGTTATGAAGCATCATTAAAAGAATTTATATCTTGAATTTCAAAATCCTGTAGGCACCTTTCATTTACTAGATCTTGACCTTAAATAGATCTTTTCTCGTAATAACGAGAAAATTAACTTGTTATTATGAGATCTTTTCTCGTAATAACGAGATAATTTACTCGTTATTACGAGATCTTTTCTCGTAATTACGAGATAATTAACCCGTAATAACGAGATCTTTTCTCGTAATAACGAGATAATTGACTCGTAATAACGAGATCTTTTCTCGTTATTACGAGATAATAAATCGTTATTACGAGATAATAACTCGTAATAACGAGATCTTTTCTCGTATTAACGAGATCTTTTCTCATAATAACGAGATAATTAACTTGTAATAACGAGATCTTTTCTCGTAATTACGAGATAAAAGTATTTTTTTATGTGGCCCTTTTTGTCTTTCGTATATATATCCGTTATACAGATCTGAGATTTTACCTTTTCGCTAGAAACTTGGATTCAGAGCTTATCGTATATCCTTGATTGGACCTACCTCTCTTGTTGTTACTTGGTGTACATAACTCCTCGTCGATCTTTCCATCACAATCGTTATCTATCCCGTCCCCGGGGATTGGGCTCGTTCTCTTACACGGCTGTTAAAGAAAGGTTTCTATCGTTTGAACATTTTTTATTACATAAACATATACAAATAGTTCTTCATGTAACAACTTACGATGTTCTTATCAAATTACGAGGTAATCTTACCAAGGCTTTTATCTAAAGTCAACTCCTTTGGGCAATTAGTTGTCGAGAAAAAACAGTTCACAAAGTTTCACACCTTCGACCATTAATACTCAGGAGAGAGTAAACTTAGAAGAAAGTAGGTTACACTTAACTAATGCGAAAAAGAGAAGCTTTGTCTCACAAGTCAGCCCTTTTAAGCAATCAATTGTCAAATAAGTACAGTTCCCACTTTGCACGCTT
Organism: Magallana angulata; assembly: GCF_025612915.1. Classification (NCBI taxonomy): domain Eukaryota; kingdom Metazoa; phylum Mollusca; class Bivalvia; order Ostreida; family Ostreidae; genus Magallana; species Magallana angulata. The sequence goes on along the minus strand of NC_069117.1, from coordinate 24,640,784 downwards.
CTGATTTATATTTAGTAACAAAAAATCTTATAATTTAGAGTCAAACTTATGTTAAATGTTATTTATTTATCTATTTATTTGTTTTTCAATTTAGAGGAAATGCTAATTTAGAAAACAGCTTTCAGTTCATTTATCGTTACTTAACAATGGCCTTTATTCTAAATACTATCCCAAAATCACGGAAATGTTGAAGACACCAATATGTTGTCTGGCGGTAAACAATTCCATGTGAAGGTCTTATAGATCAGCAACGTTCATAAAAACTGGTGATGGTATACTTGGCATTACTTGCTTTTAGAATACAGTTGAGGTTTTTTTTATTGTTAAATCGTATGACGAACTTGTCATTGCAGTTTGCCTTTTCCTATGTTTGATGTTTTAAAAGATTTATTAAAAGTTCACGGAGTCAAAAATCTGATATCATTTACTGGCAGTATCAATTAAATTAAAGTTGGCTTTTACACTACCGTAAGAAGGTCAAGACAAGGTCGGTTTTTTTCAAGGATTAACATTTAATATAACTAATCATGTGACATCTACATCTTTTTCTTAAAATAATAAATCACATTTCAAATTATGAATGAATTTAAATCTGTTTATTTATTGATGTTTACAAAAGTTAGTAAAATTTGTAGTTTGTTTGGAAAATTATATTCATTCAATGTAATCTGAATCGTAGTACTTAATCATAATTTTTATTTACCTTACTCATATGTAAAATAAATCTCAAAGATTTTTGTTTAAAACTGAAATTTTAATTTGTTAAAATATTAAGTATATTGCACTTAACGCAAAACAAACGCGGCTCTTCTGCTAAAAATAAAGTCCCGACTAGAGGTTTGAAACTGTTTAAGTATAAAGTTACTATTTAAAATAGTCAAAAATGAAAAAAAAATTGCCTCCCCCCCTCCCTCTTAAAAAAAAAATGATGCCTCGCAAATCAACAATTCTGAGTGGATCTCCAGCAGTCGCGCTGCTTTTGGTAACACCTTTGTAACATCAAATATAGACATCGACATCCACTTATTCTTAGAAACATAAACTATTCATAAAAAAATCTTTAATTGATTGTTATTCAACAGTATTTACTAAGATATTGATTTACATTTTCTAAATTTACTTAATAAAATATCCGTCTAATTTTAAACCTCGCAAAATATGTGCTTCATTACATGAACGATGTCATAGTCACTCTATATTGCCTTGTTATTGGTAATATTTTATATTGGGACTAAATGCTTGAATTTTAAGGACATGGAATTAAACATTGCATTTAATCAAACAATGTGTTCATTTCCTATTTGCTTGAGAGAGAGAGAGAGAGAGAGAGAGAGAGAGAGAGAGAGAGATTTTATCGAAATCAAAAGCTACTTACGGCATTTATTTTAGCCAATCGCATTCCGGTTGGAAATCCATAAGACTCGTGAAAGGCATGTCCGTATAGAAATCCACCAATGAGCGCCGTGGGATCAGTGTTCCGTACAGTATGGGATCCTGCAGAAATGGTAACATAACCACCCACAAGATCAGTTCCTGGAATTGTAGTCCAATGTGCGTTCGATGGAAACGGTTTGTCATCCAAAAGCAACGTATTCCGGTCTGCGTCTTTGACAACGACCATAAATTCGTGTTCGTAGGAATATCCGGCACCATAGTCAGGCCGAGAGTATTGAGGTGTTGAAAAGGTATATTTGGCCCCAAAAAGCTCGTAAGGTGGTATAGTAATCATGGAAGGGTCGGCAGGCTCCGTGGCGTTTTGTTGACTCAATACGTATTGCATTAGCATGACCGGTTTAGTAGATGTAACCATTTTATGTTCGCCTGATGGTATTGATACTTGTACCCATTCTCCGGCTTTTGGAATCTTGATTGGGGTCATGCCTGAAATTGTAACTTCAGTATTGTCCTCGCTGGCGATGATTCGGAAGAAATCCCCGGTAGTTCGTTTTGGAATCGGAACGGTGACAAATTTTTTACCCCACGTATCAACTGGGGTCAACTGTTCTACTAAATGGTCAGCGTATATTCCGGTGCCGATATTTGTTTTGATATTACCACTAAATGCAGCCACTGGTTTATCACTTACAATGTGAGCCCCAGTCAAATCCTGACTACTCTGAAGTTGTAAAGTCTGGTATTTGTCCAATTTCGTATGAATTACTTCCCCAGCTTTATACGTTTTACCCATAAAATCGACCGTCAGGGATTTGTCTTTGCTAGGAAGGGTCACTGTTACCGAGGTGCTGTCCTGAGTGGACGCGACTCCAAGTTCTGTTTTAATCTGAGCTGGACCATAGCAGGCAGCGTAGTACTCGGTGCCTAACGTGTCTACAGGTATCGCACAATACACGTCATTTGACAACGTATCTTTGTTAGCACCATACACCGCTATATCCTGGTCCGACTGTATCAGCAATCCTTTCGAGGATTGGACGCTTCCTACCATTCGGAAAGCCTCGCTTATGTTCACTCGTTGCACCGAGCCGGGATTAACAGTTACTGTTTGGTCTACCCGGGGATTGGCAGAAATGGGTGATTTAATGGTCACACGAGCTGGCGTTTTTTCGGGTGTACTGATGTAAACTTCCAGGGGAAAATTTCGATTTTTCTCTAATTTGAAGTTTTCCATAAACATCAGTACATACTCCTTTCCAATATTGTCCGGTGGGTCTACAGCTACAGATTCAAAGGGCAATAACCAGTTACATGGATTTATCATCAAAAATATTTTTTGAAAACTATATTATGATATCTTTATGATGTTGCAGTGCAACACAAGCATTCGCTTAAAGATTAATCAATACATTATTTTCACTTGTGTTCATAAAACTAAATGGTGTTTTCTATGGTGTTTTCTAAATCAAAACCCCGTAAATAAAATTTTGGTCAGTAAAAATTATAATGATAGTATAGTTATCCCTGAATCTATTTGGTTCTAGAGTAACTCCCGATGTTAAGTCGTTTCATATTACATAACTATGATACCTAAATAATTTAACATTATACATTTATAACACAGGAGTTTGTCTCTGCGGTAAAGTCTACCCTTTAGTATACTATTCGCATGCCTTTCAATGCAGAAACAAGTGCATGTGTCATATAACCCAAAATCTAATCAAAGTCCTGATATGATTTTACTGAGCGAGCAACAAAAGACATTGTTTTACTCACAAGTATAATACAAAACTAAAGTGTTTATTGTCGAGTTTTTTTTAAAGAGAAAACTTACAATGAACTGAACAGACGGCTAAGCCTACGAGCAGCGCAAGTAGGGAGAGGGTATCCATGGTTCACTGAAAAAAATTAAACTTCAACTCAATTCAAAAGATTCTAATGACTCGAATCGAAAAACAAGTGGTCAGTTTAATTTAGAATCTGTAGATAGAGAATATATCGGAACTAGATATATTAAAAAATCGTTAATGATAAACAAGGTATTTGGTGATTGTAGTTCAAAGAATAAATGAATCTCTTGGGATTATTAAGAACTTTAGAAATGGACTAGAACTCAATTCGTCATGGTATAGATATAATTACATGTAACTTTGTTCTAAATGCATTCTATTTTCTTTTCTTATGCATTCTATTTTCTTTTCATATTTTGTTCACAAATTATAACTCCATACAGAGTGTGGTTAAATATTTTTTAAAGGGAGAGAAAGAATAATTCAAATGATAGATTCAAACTCCTTCAGTAAGTATCAAACTTTAAGTTAGCCTTTTTAAAAATATGAATAATCCTAAATAAGATAATTGTCTTATATAAATAAGATTTTTTTGAATAGCTCATAATATGCAACATCGTAGTATCTCCGTCTAAATCTCATTATATGTGTATATATATAATATTTTTGCATGAGAAATAATCGTTTACAGTAGCTGTACATTTTTCAATCATAAAATATATAATCGTCGTTTGATAATGATTTGAAAATTGAAGTGATTTCATGTTGAAGATATTTACCTGTGTGGTCACCCCCATGGACAGTTGGCGAAAATGAGCTTAACAACTGACCCAAACTGTCCTTTTTATTGAGAGTTTTCGGACATATTTAAATAAGGGGCAATAGTCCTCTTCATTTTTCTTCCTCTCTGATCACTCATTAAGGCTCACGCCCGGCAGATAGTATTCATGATAAATTGTCTTTGATTCCATTAGCCAAGTAAATTTGGATAGATTAATTCTTAACTAAACATCCGCGCTATTAGATCAAGAAATGCAGCCACTTTGGCTATCACTGTATGACCGATAGATGTCATCGCCAGTTACATCTTAACACGGGAGATGATAACGGAAGAGTAGCCGTTGATGTTCCGCTGTCGGGAAAACGAGGAGACATTTTATTTACTTCTTTGACCGACGGACTAATTGAAACTAGTGATTAGAAAATGTACCAGTAAACATATTTATCGCGAATTTTCTTCAGTAGTCTCAATTTGCTGGACTTATTTTACGTTAGAAGCGCCACATTAGGCGATAAAAATCGGAACTTTACTTAAACATTACACAATTTACTGTGAAAAACAAGGGGACGCGCTCCAATGTGGGTTCCTGGGTGCAGTTCAAGAGTACTTGTATTCAATTTATATTAAAATTTAACCTCTTACGAAGGTTGCAATCGTTGCAGTTGCAGATCTCATTGTTGTTAAGCAACGTATTTTTGACCAAGCTACACAGTATATTTTTTCTCAACTAGATATTTCTAGTAAATGCTCTTTTTTCAAATACCTAATTGCAACCCATAATTTACAATTTTATTTAAGGAAACCTATTCCAAACAAATATCAAAAGTGTATTTCCAGATTCAGGTTGTCTTCACATCAATTGTCGATAGAAACAGGTCGATTTTATAATATTGAAAGACACAATAGAAACTGTTTTTTATGTTCAAATTCTATTGAAGATGAATTTCATTTTATTTTAATATGTCCCATATACGAAGGCTATCGCAAAAAATACATTCAGCCTTATTACTGGAAAAAACCTTCAATGTGTAAACTTCTGCAACTTTTTAATGTTGAAAATGTAAAGGAACTATGTAATCTGGGTAAATTTATTCACTTTGGTTTGAAATTAAGAAAAGATTTACTTAATGCAAATTAGATGTTGATATCATAGTATGTACACTTCTGCCACATTCTCCTGTTAACCTACCTGTACGTGTATATTGTTTATATTTATTGTACTGATGAGCTGTATAGCTTAAAGTTAATAAAGAACTGAACTGAAAAAAAAATGTAATTTTCCGTAATGATTGCTATACCTTTATACAAGGATAATTAAACCACTGATGAAAGAATTGCCCTGTAAAGTTCGAGTGTCGTTTTCATTATGAAAAAAAAAAACACCTAGTCGCATTGCCATAACTTTCGATCTCAGTCTCACTTTTTCTATACTTTTCTTTAGTAAAAGTTTGGCAGAGATATAGAGTGAGTGAAGTTTTATGGCGCCAATTTAATGTCTTGCGTTAATTAATTCGTCTTTACGTTAATTTTTAACCATCAGTGTAATGTCAATCCCTAATTTTCTTTTAAAATATCTTCTTTTTTTTCTAGATCAAGACTGAATCCAAAATCGTAGGTTTTACGATAGATTAGGCTGATAAGACTGATTAGACTGGGTGATATATAATAATGCACGTTTTAGATCAGCATGCACACAGGATCTGATTAAAAAAAAAAACTTTCATAAATTGAAAAATAATTTTGTCTCAAGTCAAGTTTACATAACATCAATATCAGACTGCGTTAGGCTACACGGGACACTGTATTTTCGTTTTTACCTTCGGCCAACAGGTAAACACATACAAAAATTAAGTATTTGCATAAATCTTCCTATGGCCAAATGACTGTACGTTTAGTAAGTTTACTTTTATTAAGAATTGTTGGGCTCTGCATGCGGACCATCCTTTCTAAATAATTGCTTGTTACTATATATACTGCATGTGCTGCTCAGTATGAATTTAAGGAATTAAGCTGTGTGGTAAATGAATGACCCATGATTTTAAATTTTAAATGCGATAATCTAATTGTAAGTAAAGAAAAATCACAAATGCTTTAGCTTCCATATCTTACCTTATTTGTATACTTTCTTTTATTATTACCTTCTACTCATAATAGAGGTTATTCATAAATATTGGAATGGAATGAACAATAAACTACACTTCAGAAAAAACCTACAAAACAGTACCAGTGCTGTGGTTTTTTTCTACAATGATGCAGCCATTATTTAAGGAAACAGGAATCATTCATTGAGTAGTACGAGGTGATGGGCTTAATTTATTGGATATGGTCACCCCGACCGTATCACCTCACAATATTCAGAGTGATTTCTTATAACTTGTACATGTATTTATATAATTTTCCGCCAACTGTACAGTTAAATATTTAAAATTGTCATTGATGGAATGTATTGGACTATACGTCACAAAATCGGTTCGTACCGTTATCACAGACAAGGACACTTGAAAATGCAAATAGTAAGCAATGATTTGTTTTCTTTAATGTTTCATGTTGGTATGAATATAGCGGATATTGAAGAAAAAACATATAACCAGCTTTATCTGCACTTATACAGCATGAATTGCAGGACTCTACGCACGGAATGACGTTCGAACTTCCAAATAAGTTAAGCTTCCATTTATGGCACGACATATTATGGCTGATTCAGTCTAAGATTGGAGGTACGAATCAACCCATGTGTGCCAAATGAACCTCCCATTTATGGGAGAATTAGGGTTGTTTCTATACTGATCGACGTACATCAAGTTGTCAGGTCAAAGAAAACTGGTTGATCTTCAGGTGGTTTGTTCCCGTTTTGCACACATTTGAAAATTAGGTATCGAAAAAATGTGTGCGAAACGGGAATTTGACCAGGTGATATAATTGCTTAATTGCTATAGTTTATATCACAATTCCTGAGGGTGACCTTCCTGCGAGGGCAATTGACAATTAAAAAAAAAAACCCATCTCTACTCGCAATTAATATTTACATTTATTTTATGTTACAATATAACTTGAATAAAAGCACTTTTACATAATAATTGACATCCATATTCATGAATTTGATTTCAAACATCAATTTGGTCATGAACAGTTTCATTTTCAACATTTTTAAACAAGAAAGATTATTGCGAAAATGTTGAATATGTAGCGCCTTAGTTTAACTTACTGTCTATAGGAATTACATGTACATGCTAAAAGTTTGAAGAGAAAATATCATATGTTAATATTTAATTATTGCTTTTGCTGACATAAATTGAGGAAATAATCGAAGAAAATAGACAAACTGTATGATGGTAAATCGGCAATTTTATATGCTTCAAAAACTGTAAAGACTATTTCACAAAACCTATCAAATGTAGACCTAATTCATGCTCTTTTAACTTTTTTCAGTTTTTGTTGTATCGAATCAATATCAAAATATTTTTTTGACAGATTTTTTTGTGTATTTAACCTCTGATTTGAAAAACTAGAAAGTGACCCGCCATATACTAAAGCGGTGATATCATAAGAACTACTTTCAAGGTCGCTACTTCAAAGATTGAAATATTTTGTGATAAAGATCTGTTTTCTTTCATAATATTCTTTCTGTTGATACCAAACAATCAAAACATGCGTTTTACATAATTTGCAACTAAGTTGTAAAAAGAGACACGGAGTACCCCATATGACTGTCTATGTAGTTTTCCCCTTCATCATATAATTATCCATTGAATCAGCTTTCAATAGGCTTGGGACCAGCAATTTTTCCTAAATCATTTGATTTTATATTTAAGGTAAATGGACAAAAATGTGAAAGTCAAATCATCTTATCATTATTTTTTTATCAATTTGCGGAAATTGAAGACTTTTTAAATATATATCATTATCTTTATTTTATAAAACGAAAAAAAAGATGATAGTTATTATTATTATTAGACCTAAAACACAACAAAATGTCTATATTCTTGTTTTATTGTTAAGGTGCTGATAAAACACAGGTAAAAATCCAGGTAAAATCTTTGACTGAAAGCAGACTATAATTGCTATCACAACACAAATCACACCTATTGTTCTATAACCAATTATCAAATGTGTGCAAAACGGGAACACACCCTTCAGGTCAAACAAGAGCGACCAGACCGCCAGACCAATTTAACGTCCGACGCCCTAAATAAACAAAGCCAACATGTATTTTTAAAAGGAATATTTGTTGGTGTTGATTGCTTCTTCTTAACTACTTACATGAAGTTGTACTTCGCGCGTCCTTGAATGCCAATTAACTGCCTATCTTAAAAGCATGGAAGTGCGTACATGTATTAAGATTAATATAATGTTTTTGTAAGGGGAAGTGTGTATTAAGATTAACATGATGTTTTTGTCAATTAGACGAAAAAGTTCAGTATTTTAGTTACTTCGTTGTTCATTGTGTAGTGATATTAACCGATTTTTTACTTTGTTTTTCCGTGTTTATTTGTCATCGTTGAGATTTTTTATTACTTATTTTGCAGGCCTGCAGGATCGATTTAGAGGGGTGAGGGAGAGAGAAAGCAAACAGGAGATTACTTAAACCTTAAAAAGGACACTCCTTATCCAACGCTCGATTTTAACGGTCTGTATGGTTTCGGAATAGAATACGATCTTTTTCTTTTCAGCACGAGATGCCATTCTCCTCTTGAGTTTACACGGTGGGTGTGATTAAAAAGTAAAAACTACAGTGTTGTACATAATGAATGTCGTATTCATACCCACCCAGTAAATACAAAATTTACAAAAACCATGGACAGACATCGAAAAATATCGAAACGGCTATCGTTACTTGACGCAATCACGAGACACAACTTGTTGAGATTTTTCAAACTTAAAGAGATTTTAAAAAAGGAAAGTCAACGTATGAACTCTTTATAACAACAATAAAGAGATAAATTCACTGGTGTAAAAGCTCAGTGAAGATAATAAAAAAGAGATCGAGGATAACTATGTAAACAGAAATTTCAGTTCAATGTATATTTCAACATTTTCAATTGTAGCTTTTATGAGCATTTCCTCCATTATTTTTTGACAAAACCGGAAAGCAGATGGCAAGTGAACAAACAAATACTAGCTGATGTATGAACAACAGACCGAATTACCAATAGGCTTCCGTGAATGAAACATTAAAATCCGAATATAAAGGTACTTTTGCAACACCCATCTAGGGTTTACATGCACTTTGCTTTGAATTTTTATTGCCAATCTGATTAAAATAGAGATTTCTACATGTATAAGCACTGTTTATATAGAGATCTGTAGTTTAATCATATTGCTTTATCACATTAAGTTTAAAGCAATATGAGCTGTATTTTTTAGAATTTTATTTTGCTGCAAAAACCTGCTAGTGTGATAAGTCTGCCTGTAACTTCAACTTATATGATAAGATTTGAAAAAATCATTAATTTTTGTCAGGAGGTAGATTTCACTTATAAGGAATATATAGCAGATCAATTTTTGTACAGGACGACAATAATTCAATTTTGCTCTAATTAAGGCTTCTTAATGGCTTTTCTCACAAAAACAGAGCTAACAGAAATTTTAAAACCATGATATTTTTTGTCATTTTAGTAGAAAATAACATTTTCTTTAAAAAAAAAAAATAAATTTCAACATGAAAATTGCAGCTCATATTGCTTTAAATAATATTACGGAGCTAAATGGTTTTGGACATATACGGTACTTTGATACCAAGAAATTTAATTCACCTATGCATAAACACTGTACATGTACGAATCAATTATTAAGTCAACATTCCCAGGGGGGTGTTAAGCATGCGTGTATGAAATAAAATATTAAAATATTAATTGTTCATGCAATTCCGAGAAATAATTCATCATAGTCATGCTGCGCAGATCCAGAAAAATTTTCCAGGGGGTCCGAAGGATAATTGTGTTTGCCGGGGGGTCCGACGCATATTTGCGATAATTTTACTATGTAAATTTAATAGATTTTCATTTTAGGGTCCCCCCCCTTGATCCGCGCATGATAGTTTTAAAGTACCTTTAAATTATTTAAAAACCAAAACTATAGACCAAAATCAAATAAAAAAGATCAGAGACAACTTTATCTCGATAAATTAATACTGGTTTAAACGAGTTTTACACATTGATGAGTCGTGTTTGCAAAAATGATTATAGGAACTAATTATTTACCATCCAGAGCATTACTCATGTCAACCCTGCAATGAGGTTTGAAATGTCTCGATTTTTATGGCCAAATATACATGTATATTGTAAATTTTGACAATTGAATACGGTTACAATTATATAATATTTCAAACATGATGTTCTTCCATCCAATAAAATCTCGTGTCCGATTCCACCTCAAAGATAAGGCAGTGCTATTATTATAAAGCAGTATATACATTTGTACTATAGAGAAGTCCAGGGCTGCGTTCAAGATCGTAGCTGCTAGCCTAGCCGCTAGGTCGTAGATTTCTAGGTTTATTGAACGGACCGCTAGGTGTCCGATTTGAAGTTGGAAATATTCAACTAAAGACATTACATTGACCTAGTTTGTTAATTTCAAGCGGAAATAATACATGTTAAGATTCATTATAACTTAAAGGAGGAATAAAATATCACTATATAATTAGATTTCGTGTTTGTTACAAAGTGGGAAATAAGGTGGCCATCTTGAATTCGATGTTTAGCATAAAATATTTAGGCTACGAATATCTACATAGCGGCTAGGCTAGCTTTCCGTTCAACTACTTAGCCCTACGTAGCAGCTACGATCTTGAACGCAGCCCTGATCTCTCACTTCAGCAGCTGTCCTCAATCATTTCCGGACTTTGTCAGTCTTCAAAGACGCATAATTTCAAAAAGAACATAAAACAAGACTATTGTGTTAATGACAATTTAATGATTCTCTTTGTATTATATATTTTGTTGGTGTAGTTATCTCCCTTTTTTGGCATTTTATGCTAGTGGATGATAACAAGAACATTTAAGTTTGTTTAATCTTTTTTTAAACAGAGCTGAAAACACTCAAATGTTTCTTAAGCATGTCCTTCCTATGAATTCTAACATTAAAACAGAAAAAGGACTTCTAATAACTGTATACCATCTTAAATCACACAAGTGTTCAGAAGGACATAAGAGCTATATTTTGACATAAGAAACATGGAGTTCAAAAATAGTTCGGCAATAAAAAATTCTTTAAAAATTTAACACTTTTTCATTTAAAACTTTATCATGCAAGTGGAAGGACGAACTGAAAAAAAATGTACAGATGAATCTTTAAAAAAAACGTGTTCATAGCTGTGTCATCATTCTAAAAATTATATTTGACATTAAAAGAAATTAAAAGACTGAACAAAAACCGAGACAACATTGACAGTCTTCATAAAATAAAATGTCTCCATTCTCAAAATAAATACTATCATTTTCAACCAGACATCACATCTCCTGAACAATAGCCCCTTAAAATTCAAATACAGATTTAAAAAATCAGGAAAAATAACATTATCTATGGATAATTCAGTATTTTTTTTCAGTTTTTTTTCTGCTGGAGTAAGGTTATTTTTCTAAATTTGTATTCATTTTAAATACGGAATAGTCCACATGCCCCATTTCATTCATACTTTATAATAATACCAGTGTGTACTAATAAAAAAATCACTTTCTTTGTGAGGTAAATGACACATGAGACTTAAGTTCTGCACTCATTAAGAAAATAAGAAATCTCTGATCAACAATTGGTCAATTTCATAAGGATATGGGCCATTAAAGGCAACAATGAATGTAGCTCAGTAAAAAGGAAATAGCAGCATTTTAATCAAGGTCAGAATGAGTGGCAAAAGAAGCAAGATTTGAAGTACACCATACATGTTGTCCCTCTCTCTACAGATAACGAGGAAATGTTACACATTTCTTCCTCCTCCTATTAACAACTGACCTGACTCAGTCACTGTACATAATACAACTATTTACAAATTTGTCAAGAAAAACCATCAAACATTCAGCAGCGTTCTGTATCTAACATGTCTAAGCCTCACATGACTAGTATAAAATGTCAGTACCCTACATACACTGGTGCTCCTCCCCACGAGGACCAGTTCACAAGGACAACAAATAGGATTCTGTGGAATGAAAATATTATGTCATTCTGCTGTGAATTCACATCACATTTCTGCCAAATTAAAAATACAATATGTTGGGATTTTAACAATCTAGTTTTGTTAACAATGCATGTACATGTATTACTGAAACATTTTTAAAATATGTTTGAATTCAATTGTTTCTTAGCAATCAAATTTAAAGAGATAGAGGTTTGTTTTGTAAATTTTGACACTGTTGCATATTGCTAAAGCAATCGGTTTTTACATTTTATTTTTAATAAATAAAAAAGAGAATAGTCATTTCATTTAGAATACCAACCAAAAAACATTTTTCAGACATGACATAAACTTCATTCTGTCCACAAGGAACTGACCATTGAAACATTAGTGACCTGTACTTTGTATAGACAATTTGAAAATTGTAATTTGAAGCTTCAGCTGAATGAGTTTAATTTTAAGCTCACACTAAACTCCAGAAACATGGCCCTTCATAACCTGGTCATGTGACAATAAACACTCGGACCTCCGCCACGACTGCACGGACCGTCGTCATGTCTTCCTTTACGGGGAAGCTGAACTACAAATGGGGTTTTGTAGTTCTTGTCATATTCACTGGCTCTTCCAATATCTGTGACTTAGTGAGAAATCCTCTGCAAAATGCCAGCTGCATGTGTCAGAGAACAGAACGCAGAAATGAAAACGTAACACAGGGAACGCCCATCATCAATGAATCACTACTGGACTTTGCTGTACTATGACCCCAACCATTGGGGAGTCATCGGAACGCTCTGTCACTGTCCGTGCATGTGTAGGAGGGGGTTCTGTGCCCCCACTACTAGAAGTCAAAGCAAAAGGAAAGCCAGTTCCTTGCCAGGTTTGTTGGGTGTACTGTCCATACTGTTGGGGGTAGCCCTGTAATTGCATATTCAGTGATGGGTCTATATTGGGATGCGAGTGGTGTCCTGCCTGGACCATATCTACCGACATGCCAGAAGCAGGAAATCCTGTCCTTGTCCCATACACAACCTGTTCTGATGAGGTCAGCACAGACCCACTCAGTAATACACCCTGAGGGGGCCCCACAAGGTTAGACGGCACCGAGGCGTTCAATGATGGTGGAGACTGCGCGGTCACCACGTGGTGGTGGTGTGAGGAATGGTGTCTATGGCCAGGTAAATGTACATGAGAAGTAACGGCATTGGTGCCAAGGTGACCAGATGATTGTCCTTGACTGGCCTCTGGGGGCCAGGATTGTTGTTGTTGGTACTGAGACCGTGTCCCTCCTGCTGTGCTTCCCACTTGAGACCCAGCAGGGCTTTCACACTCCATTGTGGGGAACTGGGTTCCCCCTCCATGGTGGGCCGAGTGGGAGTGTACATGGAGATGGGAGTGGTGTTGGTGGGTTGGGTCGGAGCGTGCTCGACCACTAGAGGAGGTACCAACTGTAACAAATAAACAGCTTTTAAAATACCAGTATATTCCCACAGTCTATCAATAAAAAAATTGTATTTATAATTCATAATTGGGTTAAAAGCTTTAAGCAGTTAACAGTTTAAAGCAGTTTTTTCTACAGTTTACAAAATATTTTTTTTAATCCAAAACGTGAAAATTATTACAGATATAAAATTTAAAGCTTTAAAGAATATGAAGACACAATAAAAGTTTTAATTTCCTTTTACAATCCATCAAAGTTGAGTATCTACAGAAAATATATTTTCCTCTAAACATCTGTTTTTGAGAATTTTCAAATGAAAAGACTGTGGAATTTTAACATACAGGTCTATTTCCCAAGATGGACTGTATTAGGACAAAAACAAGGTCTGAGAGTCAGCTCAAAGCTACAAACTGTGCAGTACTAATCAAGAATATTTAGTGTTACTCTAAACAAGCAGGTGCTCTGACTTTCAGACCTTCTTTGCTTTTAAAGGTAGGATAAAAAGGTAGAAACCGGCGTAGACACAAACCATTATCTTCTTTTACCTGACGGAGAGGCCACCCCCTGTTGTTCTATGGCGGGAGAATTAGATGCACTATTTGGCGTGTTTGTACTTTCATCTGTTGTCTTTTTGAAGAAATTGTGTTGTAAAGCATAATAGGGGGTAATGCGAACTTTTGGGTCAAATTCTAACATTCGGAAAATGAGATCTTTGAACTTTAGATAGTCGGCTACGGAGTGACCAGGCTCTCCTGCTCTCCTACCCCCGGGGCCCCCTGTTTCAGCACCAATTACATCATGTAGTTTTCTAGTGCCTGGAGCTTTGTACTGAAAAGGAAAAAAAGAATAAATCAAAATTTCAGTTAATGTACCTGTAAATCAATCATTATCTTTCTATGACTCCTGATAATAAAAATTCTTCCTTTTATTAAAACAAAAAACAAAAAACAACACTCTTTACTCCTCATCTTAAAAAATAAATAAATTCAAGACAATAGAGGTTTAAAATATAGCCCAAAGCAAGCCAATATTTTTATGTACCTTTTTGCCATCTTTTGGTTTTTTACACACGTAGGTTCCATCAGGTAGCTGTTCGAAGTATTTCCTAGCTTTGACTGGCACCTGATCTAAGATATGCTTTGGAGGCATTCCTAGAACCTCTACAATCTTCATCATCTGGTCAAACTAAATAAAATAAAATTATATTTTGAATTATCTCTTTTTAAATCATTTCCCAACTGACCAGTCAAAATAAATTACTAAGTTACCTCCCTTATACTGCACTGTACGATGAAACCTAATCTCTATTTACAATATGTTACACATGCATTTTGAGAGAAAGTAAATAATGAACAGATGCAGCCTTTGGAAATCAATATTCAATTTCTTGGAACAGAACATTATTAATCTTTTACAGGAAATTAATATATATAGCAGAGAAATCTGAAATATTGCATACTAGTCCCTACCTCATTTGAACCAGCAAAAAGAGGTTCTCCCGTGTGCATTTCCACCAGTATACATCCCAGGGACCACATGTCTATGGCCAGGTCATAGGGAATTCCCAAGAGTACTTCTGGTGAACGATAAAACCGGCTCTGGATGTACTGGTAGATCTGGAAAAAAATATTACATCGATATCACTCATTATCATACATCTTTTTTCAAATAAAACACTGTTTTTTTCTTTTTCACTTTACCTTTTATTTTCTAAATGATGAAACGCTAACACATTAAAATTATAATAATTTCCAGATACAATACACTGAAGTGGTCATACTAGAGGATACAATCTGGTTGTATCAATTTGATACTTACTCGTTGTCCAAGCTGACATGAACTCCCAAAGTCCACTATCTTGATTGCACTTCTCTTAGGATTACACAATAATATATTCTCTGGTTTAAGATCACAGTGAATTATGTTGAGTTCAGGGGTCGCTAGGAACAGGAGGGCAGTACACAGCTG
Source organism: Magallana angulata (assembly GCF_025612915.1). Lineage (NCBI taxonomy): Eukaryota > Metazoa > Mollusca > Bivalvia > Ostreida > Ostreidae > Magallana > Magallana angulata. The sequence continues at coordinate 24,625,305 of NC_069117.1, read as the reverse complement.
TTGAGCAAACTTACGAGTCAGATTGAGGGACACGCCCCTAAAGTTTGTGTTCCGCAGTAAGTCATACAGATTATATGATAATAGTTCAAACACTAGACACAGATGATTTCGGAACATAAAATGTCTCTTGAGTTTGACTGAAAGAGAAAAAAATACAAATATTACAGATCTGACATAAATTTGCAATTTATCCAAAGTAATTTTAAGCATCCGACATAAATTTGCAATTGATCAAAATGCTTTGTGGTCATGGGGTTTTATTTTACAATATCTATTTAATAACACCCATATACATATATCAATAACCAAGAGCACATTGTTATTTGCCTGCACATTATCTGTTTAAATGTTTGACCTAATTTTTACCATCATCAGCATTTCCTGTTGTTTTTATCTCGTGTATAGTTGTTTTGATTTCATGTTCATATACATAATAACACAGAAGTAAAAGTCTTGGTTTTTTTTAAAGGTTTCTTTTTTTCCCCTCATAACTCTTCTTTCTACTACACCCACTGGCCCCATTAATGATTGTCAATAATGGGACTGCTACTGATTTTGTGCTCCCAATAAATGACATACCTATATAATACTTGTTTTCTTTGTCATGTTTGTTCATCAGCTCCAGCAGCTTGACTTCTATCTGGGCTTGGTTTAGGAATGGCTTCTTGTTTTTAATGATTTTGATGGCTACATGTTCCTGGTCCCCGTGGTCATACGCCTTCACCACCTACAAAACACCATCCCCAACACTTCATTTACGTGTAAACAACATTTACACTTTATTTACATGTAAACAACATGTACATCATTCAAGATGATGAATAAAACATCACTACAAAATCAACACTGATAACATGTATATATTGGTTAGGTTTTTAAGAATAACATGTTAATTTTTCCTATAAAATATGGAAAAAAGTGTTTAACAGTCCTTTAATACTGAGATTTTACAGGAAGTATGAAAAAATATTGTCCATTCCTTTTCAACTAAACAGATAAAGGACAAAATTAAATGCATTTAAATATGACAAAATCCATATTCATAAATTTTTATCATTAACAGATCAGTACATATTAATCAAAGCTTTTAATCATTCAAGATAGATTGCCTTTTCATTGGATAATTTTAAAGTCATTGATGCATGAAATTTTTAGGAGAAAACAATGAACTGAATTTACAAAGCAGATCTAACAAGATTGTGGCAATGCTGACAAGTTGATTCAGTGCAGTATGCCTGGGTCTGTCAGAAGAAGTACAACAGATTACAGCCATTATTAATGACTCTGTGATGACTAAGTTCAGGTGAGAACGCCTAATTAAACCCTCCACATTTACACTGTACCGTACATATCAACATGGGGAATTAATCTAGTTACACTCATACATGGTAATGAGAGGACTTGATTGTCAACAGACCAAAACTAAGTCTTTACAAGTTCTCTTTAAATATAAGCTAATTTTGAGAACAATTACGGGCCTCAGATACTTTTCTCTGCTATATGCCTTTGTGGTAGATACAATTGCAGCAACAACACTGGGTTTTTAATTCAATTATGTGTGCAAGTGTGTGAGATTTTATCGGGGCAGGGCCAATAGAAAAGCTTTTCTTCGTCCCTCTTATCTCCAACTAACAAAGTATTGAATTTTTGTTCCATATTAACGGAGATTCTGGAGATAATGATTTTTTTCCCAAGGCTTGATGTATTCAACTGATATTTGGAAGAACATGTTGAAGCAGCACATTTTCAGCTAAGTCAGTATTAAAGCAAGATAAATATAGTTTATCTGGATAGCAATTCCTCTACTTGACAATAATATATGTGGACTTTTAATTCATAACCCCTGGCCCTTTAAATCTAAGATTTTCTCTCCATCTTTGATATTCAGGTCAGAACACAGAAGAGGATCGCTTCTTTGCAGCTTAGCAACACTTCAAACATGGGGGGTGCATCACCTGGGGGTCAATAAAGGGTGGAAGAAGTGCTTGCATGCATGCACATGTACACTTACAATACTTTTCTTATCAAAAAACATGTCTCAACATTTTCAAATTTTTACTGCATATACTTTTACTGAAAAAGGAAGCTCAGTGTAACCAAAAATTGGGGAAAAAATATTTTTCTTTTCGCCCCTTTTTATTTTCTACAAACACAAATTGACCCGAACAACAAATTGCTTCTTTATCTGCGAGGAAGAGTCAACATAAAAGAGTTATCTCACAAATAGGTGCCAAATTCCTTCATAGAAAGTTTGAAGCTGTCTCAGACAGTCAGGTATTTGACTGTTCGTGAATTGTTCTGATGTGTAAAAGTTGTGAGAGTGTGATGGCAGATGCGGGTTGACCTTCCTTTTTGTTAGAAATCAGGAGACCCCCCAACACCTGTTGTTGGTCACCTCTACTATTGTTATGATCAACAGGTGATCACCTCTTTCTTTTCAATTACCTTTCCTCTGACTATACAAAGGATTTCTTGACTAGCCGTTACAGATCAATAGCTGATGCACATGCCTAATTTTTATCTGCAGTTTTGAGTGCATTTTACAGATCAGCCATCAATACGTTTTGCCATTGATTTCCTTTTCTTATGCTGGTGGGGTGGAGTTTCCTTTTAAGGGACTGAGACTCTATTTTTCCTTTTGTCCTCAAGCTTTTTGGTTTATGACAGGCAGGTGCTGGCTAGACTGAGTCCAGACAAAACAACGATTACGACCAGTAAGTCGACCAATAGGTTGTGTGACCAATCAGTGCCTGTCGTACGTCACATCAGTTATTGATCTGGTGTGTTGTGGACTCTAATATAATCAGGTCCTGCTGCTGTAACGGCCCACGGCTTATTCTGTGTAGTTCTACAACGCAGTTCTACATCAATCAAGGAGGCCTAGCCTTGATTTGTCTACTTGTCACATCATTCAAATCAACTTTCACTTACAAATTTATCTCTAACATTCTTACTTTTAATTAAACTTTAGACCTTTATCACTACACTTCTTCCCAGAATAGATGAGCAGAAATAAAACTGCTAATTTTTACAGTCTGTAATGTTTTTATCCAACTTTCTAGCTCCACTTTCCTTTGATTTAAGAAGCTGTTCCAAAAACAAATCCTTGCTTCCATTTCTTTTTCAAGTAAAACCTTAATAACGATGTTGTAATTTAACAAGTTTTTCACAAAATATTACCCGATCATTTTCGCTTTCAAGTGTATGTACAAAGCCCTATATAATCGTCTAAAATCAGCAAGAAGCTTTTTCTGCGAGCCTGATAACATATTTCTGTTACATCACTAAAACCTGTATAATCTCTCGACATGCAGCAGTGCACTTCTTTTGTAATTTGGAATTACAGGTTCCAGAGCAGGCGAGTTTATGATAAATTAGTCAATACCGCCTCATATTACTGTTGAACATTTCAAGAAGTTCCAACCTAGTCTGGTAGTGACGTCATACGGCTAATGTAGTCAAGCCGTTTTACGGCATCTGATAGGATATAAAAACACTTTCACCTTAAAAAAAATTCATTCCTGTTGCAAATAATAATATGCAGACAGAGATTGTCTGCAGAAATAAATTTTCCTTATCTTGAGGAATTTGGATTTGGATTTTGGGAATACCATGGGTGGCAAATTACTGTTAAAGCACTATTTCTAACATGCTGAAGATTCTGAGCTTTAGTTTTGTTGACGACAAAGTCCGACATCTTGACTACAATTAATAACTCAAGTCATGCAAACAAAATATTGGGTGTATATATTAAGTTTTTTGAGACTGGATTCTAATAAAATTTACCTGTCCAAAGGAACCCTTGCCTATAAGGGAGTCGATTTCGTAGCGATCGAGCCACTTTTCGCCAGGATTAACAATGTAATCGTGATTTGCGTCATCGTATCCATCGTTGTACACGTTGACCTTGCCCTTCTTGTGACTGCTCTCGTCTCCTTGACCCTGGGCAACTTTCCTCTTCTTCTTTGCATAGTACACCTAAAACAGGGACAAATATTATCATACAGCACAACAAAACAAACAAAACCTTACAACATTATATATACAAGGTCATGTCATTGTCAACTCCCTTTGCTCCATATCAAATGTATACAAAGAGGGGAAAATTAAGTTTAATAATGCTAAACTGATAAAATGATACAAAAGAAGTCCATTTTACTTAATTGAATTCAACTTGCAGACTTTCTACCAAGCAAATGTGGAAGGCATTTTGTGGTTATTTTCAAATTAACCTGCATATACACAGTATGCAAGTATTTTGTCAGTTAATATATATTACTAAATTATATAGATGTTTACTAACTTTACTTGTAGTAGTTACCTTATCATTTGGCACATTAAAATCCAACTGAATCACTGACAGTGGCATAACAATCAGTGAAAGTGAAAGTGAAATACACAATCAGAAATATCACTGTGCCACCATTCTACATCTATCAACTGGGACAAACACTGGTTTTTGTATATGTGTTCAGAAGAAATGGAATTCAACAAAATTAATGAATGATCAGAAAAACTGTCAGCTCAGCGAAAACGTCAAACACTGGACCAAAAGTAGGGGTCAGAGTTCATCCAACAGGTGTGAAAGAACAGGTGTGACAAAAACAACAACAAAAGACTCTGGTTTGGCTTACTCATCAAAGGAGGCAGCAGCCACAAGTCTCCAACTGCTGCCCAATTTGTTTCACTTCTCAGTTCGACGACCACCAAATGCCTGGTGGTCTCAATAAAGGATACACAAGGTAATCTGCCTACACCTTAAGAGTTCAAAGCAGCATGATAGATGCCACATACATCAAACGACCAGGTGAGGGGTGTAGTCACAAAAGCTAGGGCCCTGATTTCACTTTCTCTCAGTGAGATACTTAATTCTTACACCCCTTTTATCTCTTACAACTTGTTATCTATGAAATGTAAGATTCACTAACCACAGATGACAAACATTTATCTTCCTTATGTAATGAGTATCATCACATTGACCTCCATATTAATTAAAGAGGAATTCACATAGAACTCTTTTGTTCTAAGTTTGAGTTGGAGCATTGAATCAAATGAATAAATTACATCATAAGTTCAACCTAAATGCATTCAGAATACATAGATGTTACACTATAATTTCACTTGAATTCCAAAACAATTGTTCACCTCCCTTTCTCAACTTTTTACCACCACAATTCAAATATTAACGCCTGAACTGGGACTTATTTTCATTAAATAAACGTGTATGCATGTGTTACGGTAAAATAAAATTTTGTGTACCTAAACTTCAATTTCTATCCTACTGATTCTAGCTGAAAACCTACTTGTAAACACAGCATCAAAATATAATATGAACTGTTTTGTTTCTACCTTATACAGAGAGAACACAGATGACTAACTTTCTGAGCCTACTCAGAGCTAAAAATGCATTGAACTTCTTGTTTTAGATTCTACATGTTGTTCCTATCTACAATGGACTTTGCAGTGATAATTTTGTCTCAAAACTAATGATCCCAAACTACCCACCTCATTTATATGTTTGTACGTCTTAATAAGGTCGACGCTGAGTTTACGTAGAGGTGCACTGCTGGGTTCACGGAAAGAGTTGGGTATGCGGTTCTGCATGGCCACAACATCCGGTGGATGAAGGTCAGCCATGATGTCCAACTGGTCAGTGCCAGCTATCCTATGGTAGAGCAGTCCCGCCTCTCCAACATGGCGAGCCTTCGACAGCTGACCTACAATACAAACAATTTTTAAAAATAAAGTCCAAATACCACAACCTTGAAAATATCCAAAATTTATGCAATGATGCACTATAAGACATCTTTGCTTTTGTCTGACACATGCCCAATTCATTCAAAAACAAGAGAAGGTGATGGTGAAAGGTATTTTTTTCCATGTCTTTTTCCCTCTTATATTTATAAAGATATGAGACTCTAGCTTCGTTACATCTTAAGCTTCTCTGTAGCAGCTCATTTGACAACATATTGATTACTTATATAAAATACAGACAAGCCTGTAATGACATGAACTTTCACACTAACGTATAAATACAGTTTTTAATATTATAAACAAAGATGCATATAATAATGACAAACACCTTTTCTTTTCTATTTGAAGTAAATAAACAATCACACATTTCACTTTAGCTCAAGTTATTATTGTATGCATACTAGACAAGTGCTGGCCTGATAAGGTTGCATGTTTCACATGCTAAAGGAGATAATTCCACTGAACAATGGTCACCTACAGTGAAAGGTCTGGATAGTGATTGGAGAGAAACTTCTGCTTTACGACCTTGATCTCTCCCTGATTATCTGTCTAGACTTATGATTATTAGTGCGTAGGGTACTGTGCACCCAATACTTCTTACATCTTCATAATATGAAGCTTACTGGAAATACTACTGATATAATCTACAGTGATAAAGATGTTATTGAGTGACGAAGCATATTGCATCCCTGTTTCTGAGAAAGCTACATTTCAGCACTGACAGTGTACTAAGGAAGCACAGTAACCTTGACCTGTGATTGGCTAGACAGTTTTTGGCTCTTCTTCCTGGTTATTCAATTTCCTACATATATATTTTAAGCCAATTCAGGAACAGTTTGTGATCACACTACAAGGTACATCAATTCCGAGCTTATCTCCGTGAACAATCCTCCCAGACCAGTGAATCGACTGGACATTCACTCCCTAGGGAACCAATCAGATGACTGGCCTATAGCCCCTTGTTTCCAATTATTGAGTCATATCAATTATCCTCGTTGCTCAAGTTCTGTCAAAATTCTGTCTGTGTACAAGATCCTCAATCATGTAAGGAATGTGAAAACAACAGAATTGATTATATATATGTTGGTAGAGATTCATAGAGTTGGTTTTGTTTATATGCGTCATTCTATGCTTGTTTTATTTTCTTGGCTCCAAAACAATAACCTGGGCCTTGTATATTAATAAATCCTTTATCTGCAGACTTTAATAGAAGTTTAAGTAGTGTAGATTTTCCAACTCAAAAAATAAGGTGAAAACATTATTTCACACAAGGATGACTTACTTTGAATTTGTGGTCAAATCCCTCCACAATTTATAAATGTATATTCATGCCCAAATGTGTACCTACATTAAATACCCATAATGACTTGTTTCTAAAAACAAGCAAGCTAAAACATGTCCAATAGTTTTCCCACAATTTCAAGTAGCAATACCATGTGAAAATTTGAACAACAATCATGGTTAAAGGTATATTGACTCAGAATAATCAATTAAAAGCATTTTTAATGATGCTCTTTAAAAGCTTTTCCGACTGGGATTTTTAATTTTGAGGTTAATCAATACTGACATACAGGAAGTGGCAAGAAAAACCAAAACAGTACAGCAAAGCATGGTGGGAAATATATTTCTGTCTCAAAGAGTGTGGGTTTGTAGAGCACTTAATACGGATCAATAAGGAATCTACCAGCCCCTAGGCTGAATAACAAAGCTCATTAATTATATATCAATAGGATACCTGGACTTCATAAGAAGGCATTTACTTTGTTATTGGACACTGTTCATCTGCATAATTATATATTTACTCAATAAATCACCTCTATTGAAATATGAAAAAACCATGAGAATTTTTAAACTGGGTTTTTTCCCTTATTAAGAGCAGTCTGTGGATTACACATTGATATTTTTTTTGTACTAGAAAGACTCTCTTAAAATTAGGTAATATCATATGCATATCATCTCTGCAATAAGATCACCAATTCATTTTAGTGCAAAACATCTGAATCACTGTTTCAAAGAATTGTTTATTAATGCTGATAATGTTAACACTGGGAGCTAAGAGCCATGAATCAGTGGGTTATTTGTGTTAAAAGTACCATCCAACTGAAAAATGTGTCATCTTCAGCTTATCTGGGAGACAGGAAATGTCTCAATGTCGTAAGAATTTCACAACGATGAACATCAACAAACAAATGAATCAGCTGCCACAAAAAAAATCATAGCAAATATAAAAACTTTCCCATGGAGCTTGAATTTTGACGGTCTGTGGTCTAGACCCCACCTCCACCTGTATCAAAATAATAGGCAGGCACAGAGCACCTGCTGCGTTTCACCTGAAGAGCTCTGAGAGAGTAAGCACAGGTAACAATTTAAAGACTCACCTACAACTTCCACTGTCCAAGTCATAGAGTGTCAACAAACATCAAACTAAGTCCACAAAGCATCAATAGATCCTACAGAGGATGCTCAATTCATGTACATGTACACATCTGTTGCACTCACAAGTATACTAAACTCCAACCAAGCTGAACCTTGAACCACACATCTGAATAGCTGAATAATATTTGCATTAATTATATACCTATGTCAAGTCTACCTAGATAATCCAATCCCCACTCTACTTGATGATGATAAAATCAAGGAATTTAACATTTATCTTTGTGACCTCTCATACCCAACCACTTGCTTCAAGTTTTCCTATCAATGTTGTCATAATCACTTTTTCCTCAATTTCTTTTATCTTCCTTTAATTACATCAGAACAACAAAAGTCTTCCTCATCTCAAGATATTCATGTGGTTTAACATGCTAAAATCAACTGCCTGCTTCCTTCTTTGTAACAATAAATTGTTATTTTGGGGGATTTGACAAATGAATGTGTTGAATATGTTATATGGGAAAAAAATGTTCTACAATTAGAAAGCTATTATTTTCATTCATAGATCCACTTATAATTTTTCTAAATGACCTATCAACCAGTGAAGTTATTTTAAGCATGCTTTAATGAGTCTGCAATATTTGAAGAGCCTTGATGTAGATTTCCCATAATAGAACTGGCACCTATCCCTACAGCCTCAGCATCAGCTGGTGAGGGGGCGGTATCTAAGTTTAGCAATCAGTGTGTGAAGTATCCAAGTGCCTGTTTTGTTATTGACAGGTAAGAAACATCATTGATGAAGACAATCCTGCCAACATCACACAATTCCTACAGTAATATCAATATTCTGTACTGCCGCTGTGTTCTAACAAGCAGGCATTGTAGATCAGCTGACTTTTGTTTTCATCACATGACTGAAGAAGTATTCATAAATCTTCAGCCAATCAGAGGGAAGGTTATGTTCACTGACCCAGTTGTTGCCAGGCATTGTTGCTATTAATAGGCAGATAGAGTTCCTGGCTCACATGTCATGTGATCAGAGTTATTTCAGGTCATTCGGGGTTGAAAGTGATTATGCACTGCAAAAGAGGCCACCGTTAGGTGAACTCTTAATTAAATACAGGTAAATACACAAGATACGTATTCACTTGTAATCTCTTAAATAGACGGTATTACACAACAGAAATGGCTGTTCTGTTTATACAGATCTACGTCTTGTCTATTGACAAAGGCTACAGAACAGTACAAGTTGAAACTCGCTGTTTCCCAGGTAAGCATTGATAACCCAAATCAGACTATAGACTTCAAATAAATATAGGTATAGACTTGATCTGAAATTTCTCTGTTCCAAGGACAATAGCGTCCTGGAACAAATATATTTAAAGCTCATGTTGCTAGCGACAGTGAGAAAGACATCACTTCCTGAACAAGATGTGCTGGATTCCTCGCATTCATCTGGTTTTCAGAAAAACAATCCTAGCATACCTATATGATAAGTGGCAACAATGACTGGATGAAAGTTTCTCGCTTGAGCGAAGACCAGCTATTCAGTCCAGTATACACCTGAACAGAACTGTCTACAACAATCATTACTCAGTAGATGTATATTTCAATACCAGCCCCTCTCCCATTATAGAACCTGTGGTCACTTATAGACGTGTCATGACCGAAATATAACCCCAGGACCCAGGGACACTGCCCACTACATAAGCTATATCGCTTTTCTGTTAATTATTTGTGCATTACTAAATGCCATTACTATTATCATATTTTAAAGTCCATTAAGGCAGGGGCTCCATATATACATTTCTGACACAGAACTCTCAAAGTACAATTTACGAGATCACCCCCCTGTACTGGGATTTAACACTGCACCTACATACAGCCTCAGTTCCTGGTGGATTTGCTCTTATCTCCAGTTTCTTTTCAAAAAATGTGGATTCACTTGTGGGTAACCAGACGAAACAGAACTGACTAAACCTTATTCATCGTTTTTGTCAATGGACTCTTCACACTGCTTGCTTACTTATGTATGTCAATAGTAATTCAATGCACACTTGTCATTTTTTTTGTTAAGCTGACATTTTCTGGGTG